>NC_039246.1:25221179-25405754 GCF_003368295.1 Carassius auratus | reverse complement strand
GCATAACACACTCAGGGACATAGTGTTAATGCACCCAATGACCATAAGAGGAAATCGGTTTTTAACACGCTGGGAAATAGATTCCCAACTACAGCTTCTTCCTTTATGGCCCCACATTTTCCGAAATTAAAATCAAGGAAAGATTTGCTGTTCTAATAATTTGTATGCTCTGTCCCCTGGGCCCGATGATCCATTAGGCCTGCTTCGAATAAACATTGTCATGACAACAGCTTGCCCAAAACCATTCCAGACGACTTGTGATGTGGTTCAGTTTTATTTTCTTTCTTATCCCTTGGCGGCCTCTTTAAACAAACCCCATATTGCTCACTGTCTTCAGAAACAAACATGACACTTAGTATCCATGAGAAGTTCAAACAAGCTTGGAGCTGAGGACACTTGTAGATCCATATTGAACATCCAGTGAATAAATACTTAACACTGTTTGAAAAGAAAAATATAGGGGTAAAATACTAAATACATAAGAATGTATAGCTTATTCCTAGAAAAGCAGATTTATGCAAATGCCAGTACATAGAAAAGCATCCTATTTCACATCCTGGGGGTCCCTGTGTTTTGTAAATGATCTGTGTTTATGCTGAACTTCTGATTAAAAATGTCAGGCAGGAAGTGCGTGTTTGTTGTCCCTGGTCTTGTCTGTTTGGGTCAGTTTAGCCTCAGTGAGTGCGTGTGAGGTGCATGCATTACGCAGATGCAAATGTATTTTTGTGTCTTTGTATGTTTGCGTGTTTATACCGGATGGAGCCGCTGAACAGCACTGGATCCTGTAGAATGATTGACAGACGGGATCTCAGGGTTTGAAGTGGAAGCTTGCAGATGTCAATGCCATCAATAACTATCTTTCCTAGAGCAAAAAAAGATCATGACACACACATTTTGAATTAGATTTTATTTTTGAATTTACAGTTGTCATTAGTTAACTTATTTTGTTCTATGCTTTTATCATTCTTTTTATTTTTATATTTAGCTTTAATTTATTTTTATTTCAGTTTTAGTTTATTAATTGTAGTAATTAAACATATTTTATTTAGTTATTTACAAAGCAGTATGTTCTCATTTTTGTCTGTTTTCAACTTTTTCACCTATTATTAATATTTTTATTTGTTTGCATTTTTGTTTTAATTTCCATTCATCATAATTGAACAATTGTGAATAGTTTTAGTTAACAATAACAACAATGGTTTATATTTAGCTATTATTAATTGAGAAACTACACTGATATCTGTACTTGCATTTATTTGTTTAAACGCATTTAATTAAATTTTTATTTATTATTATTATTATTATTATTATTATTTTATTTTTAATAACTTCCCTTAACAATAATGACACTGGTTTATATTTTAGTTTTAACTAATGTAACTTATTTAGATAATTATTTTATTATAGATTTTTTTTAAATGTATTCAATATATTTTTATTTGTTTATTATTTTAAGAAAAGGTTAATAGTTCAAATAAAAAATAACACCTGGTTTATATTTTATTTTTAGCTCGTATTAATTACATTTAAAGTTTTTATTTATTTATTTTAAGTTCAACCATTTTAAAAAATGTTTAAAAAGGCAATGAGTTACAGCACATAAAACATAAACTTTCTACTATATACCAATATAAATGTAACATTGTTTTGCGTCAGCTACCCAGATGTTTAACATATACTATAAGATATAGCTATATTTAACTCTATGCAAAATCTCAAACTAATCACAATAAAATTTTTCCTTCCTTCCCTGAAGGATTGTTTTATTAGTTTTGGGTGTTCAGGTCAGTTTACAATAACTTGACTTTAACACATAGTGGCCCTGTAGAGGATATCAGGAAACCAAACACAGCTCTTGAGATTTTCATTTTACCTTTATATGGACACAGTGAGAGAGAGTCCGTGCCACTTCTGATTTAAACATCTTCTAACAGCCGTGCTCACGTGCACAAAACAGCATGAACTGTTTGATTTGGCTGAAGATTTCATTTTGACTAAGAGATGGTAATGCTGCATGCTGGATAATATGATAAAACTCAGAGAAAATAAATGTGATGTATTTTGTTTGTCATAATAATAAAACAATATCCCCAAAATAACACTATTTAGTTTATAACTGTATTACTTTTAATGCATCATTTGTTTTAAATGCATTAGTGAACATTGTACTAAATATATAGCGCTATTTAGATAATATAATTTTTTTATACACTTTCTGTTTGATGTCTTACAACAAATGAAGCTATGGTTCCATTTTAAATCAAGTAGACTGAGAAATTCTGTCAATGATGACAGTAGACTCTGATCTCTATGGTTAATGTCTAAATATGACATCATGGCAGCTTGTCAAAAGTGACAGTAACCATATGGTAAGAGAATAAACAACACGGGCAAAGAAATAAATGTTTCTAGGCTAAGCAGCTGAGAACATTAATAATAGCTTTATCAAAAGTGTCCACAGCTTTTTTTTTCTTTCTTTCTTTAGGGATCCACAAGGGTCCAATGTGTCCCCAGCGGGCGAGCTTGACATACATCTGAGCGCTGTAATGCTCAGTGAATGCTAAGATTTGGAAGATGTCCCGGGAAGACCTACCTTCAAAAACATCCACCATGTTGAAGAAGGCCAGAGACAGCGAAGACTTTCCACTGCCCGTTCTGCCACATATGCCCACCTGGGACAAAAAGAACAACATGTAAGCACTTGACACAGCCTGACATTTTCAGATTGCTTTTGTATAAACACGCTCAGGGCTGCTCTCCTAAATTACACAAACTAGTGCAGACAGTTACAGTTACCATGCTACTACAAGAAGCCATCTGTGCTGTCGTAGAAGTTAGACTAATAAAGATAAAAGCTTATGACGGAGCTGCAGATTGCGTAGGTTTTGCTTCAATGTGTAGTTGATATCCAGGCAGAGATTAACTGTGGTTTCGCAGTGCAGTGATGAGAAAATAAACGCTACAGTGACAAAACCGCAAGTGAGTGTAATGTGCTACAACAGGTCGATCGCTATCAGGACTACTAAATAATCATTGTCAGCTTTGGCTGGAGGTTGTGACGTCTAGGACAACATACATGAGACAGACTGAGAGTTATAATATTGTTTATTTATATCATGTAAACACAAAGTTTCGTTTTGGAAGTATTAAATCATGATTAATCAATTTGACAGCCCTAGCAGTTTAGGTCAAGTAGTTAAACATTTATTTTAGTTGCCAACACAACATTTACAATTTTCATCTAAATTTTAATTAAAACTGACATTAAAAATGTAATGTATTTTTTTTTAAATTTAGCTCCAATTTCAATTATCGAAAACCATTTTTAATAGTTTTAGTTAACAATAACAACTCTGATTTATTGTTTAGCAAACCCATCTTGAATATCTGATTCACCATCCTTGCCTATTCATACAACATTAATCAATTAATTACTTTCAAATTGAGAAAAACATTGGATAAAGATTTTTTTTTTTTGTTTTTTACCTTTTGCCCAGGGTTGATGTGTGCATTGACTTGTTTAAGGACGGGTTTGAGATTGGAGTCATAACGAACACACAGATCATGGATCTTTATTTCTCCATGCTGTGGCCAGTCTTTCCGGTACCTGTGAGACATCTGAAATCAAAGTGAAAACAACTATTTAGATTACCATTTAATATATTCAATGTTTTAACTGTTACGAGATAAAATATAGCAAAACTGACATATCCGACTGCTGATGTGATCTCATAATGACGCCATCATGAGGGTACCACATTCATGTGGAATAAAATAACTTTTCTGGGCCACTGATTGTGGCATAATTTCATGTGAGTGCACATTCTTAATTTCTTTAGACACAAAAACGTTTTAAGTGTAAAAAACGTACTGCACCTTTAACATTTAAAGCATGTTTATGGATATAATTTAGTTTACAGAATGGTTAACTACAGAATTTTCCTTTCTGCACAGTCAGTGGATTAAGTGCCGCCACACATGACTTTATCTGAGGAGAGTATAAAGTAGACATAACACTTATACATCAATGGCAACAAATAACTCAGAACACTCCAAGTGAGCACTTTAACGAGCTGCAATTAACACAGCTATATATGGTGTCCAAATGTCAAAGTTTAGACTCATACCTACTGCTATCCAGGCCAGTTTTCCATTAAGTCACTAAAAGGGAATAAGCTATCGTCTCAGTCTAACAGCGGCGCTAAAAGGCTATTGCTAAAACTTTTCCTTTTTCTCAGCTCAATCCTGCTTGGTCTCTAGAGGCTAGTGTTTAGACTCTACGTCCTTAATGCCCTTTCATGATGCTCTCAGTGGATTGTGTCAGGTCACTCTGTTCCTAAAGCACTAAAATGTGAGAAAATGCACATGTAGCAGTGATTTGGAAGCTAGAAATACGGGGTTTTATCTAGTAGGGATAAAGAGTCTAAATAGTACTCTGGATAATCATTAGAAACAATACTTATAGTGTCAGGAAAGGATTTATTACCCATGGATCCCTCATAGTTCTCAGATTCTGTGCTGAGGAAGCTGTTGACCTTCTTTACCGCAGCCATCTGGACCTCCAGGTCTGCCAGATTCCTCACCACCCAGTTCAGGTAGTTTGTCACCTTAACACAAAGCATGTTGAGGACTTCTAAGTGCTTTTAAATCACAGATGGCCACTAGAAATTCAATAAAGCTGTGTTTAAATGAATAACTCACAGTGAGGGCATATGTTAGACCAAGTCCAACCAGTCCAGATTCAGATCTGGACCAGATCGCTGCCACTGCTGCAGTGAGGACAATCACAGCACCCAGATAATCCTCGGAGGAAATACAAATGTTATTATATACAGATTTTAAGATACCAAAGTTTTAGTAGTTGATAATTACTGTAATTAAATGCTATAATCCTCTGTACTTTGATACCACAACAGTAAAGTATTTGAAAGTATGTATTTTGATACTACAATTCCATTGTACGTTTCGTTCTTTAGATAAAAAGTTAATTATTAATAAATATTAATGAATTACAATTTTAAAAAGTATCTCTATTCTACATCTCATGAGAAAATGTAAGTATTTTAGTGCTTTAATGCAGTACATCTGAATGAATTTTTTACAACGCAATCATATAAAAATTACTAAAACCCATAAAGCTCCACCCCTAAAATTAACCCTCAGTTGGGCGTAAACATATTTTACAAAAACTTACAAATTGCATCGTTCGAATTTATATGAATTAGCCAGTAATTTGCCAAAATGTAAAATAGTTATGAGACTGTGTTGGTATTTCTACATTAAACAAACTTTCATGATGCTCTCAGTGGTTTGTCTATTTTATGATTTGGCGGTTTTGTACAGATGTGTAGGATATGATTCATACAAAAACATACAATTTAGGTTTAGCTCCAACTCTAAACTTAACCTTTAATGGAGCGAATCTCAGAATATCAAACAAAAGTGTCCAAATGGGATTGTAAAAATTCATATGCAAAAGCGAAAACTAATTTTCTTAGTGATATTTAGTGCCTGTTTATCAGGAATTAACATTTTTTTTGTTTTGTTTGACCACTTTGATGGAAACAGTGTTTACACGCAAATGTTTAATTCCAATTTTGCGCGTAAGTTAAATTCGCGACTTTTGATGGAAAGCCAGCTAGTCAATATTATTTATTTAATTAAATAATTATGATAAATTAATCAGCAAGACTGTAATTTTAAACATTACATACACTACATTCTTTATATTAACGTTGTGATTGAAAGTCGGTTGGAGATGGATTCTTTACAACCTATACTACAGTAAAAACTCAACTTGACTTACAGTTCTGACCTCCAGCCACCGGTTGGCAGCGGAGAGAAACAGGTAGGCTGTGTTGTTGGTGTCAGTTAGCTCCAACATCCGCTGTTTAAAGCGAGCCTCATGCCTGGAAACAGAGATCTTTTACTTTGTGTCAAAACCATTTACAATGTGATTCAGATCCATGACTGACTAGAGCTAACACAGCTGTGACGAATAAGAGTGTTCAATTGATTCACGTAAACACTCTGGAGACTTAACAGAGGAGATGAAATCTCAATCTCTTAATGTTTATTGTTGGATTACTTTAAGTCAAGGATGCGTGAATAAGCACAATGTGTTTATAAGAAATGGCGTGGAGCCACTAAGACTGCATCACCTCTGCATGGCTGATATTGTACACAATTGGTTTTGCATCACAAAAACGCATTTAATTCTGTTTTCAATATGCAACTACTTATTTCTGCATCCAGTCTAGAAGAACACAGAGAGAGAAAGTGTGGTTTATTCAGACAGCCATGTGTTTTCGGAAAACCCTCAGTTTACTGACCTGAATGCTCGAATGGTGGTGAGGCCCTCTGCAGTCTCCGAGAAATGACAGAGAAGAGGCAGCTGAGTAGAGTCATCCAGATCTTGCAAATCTCTGTTGGAGACAAAGAACAGCAAAAGGCAATAGCTCTTAGCCTGGTTCTGGAAAAATGTCATTCTAATAATCATAGTTGACTTTAATTGATCTGATGCTGACTTTAAAGGAGCATTATTAGTAGTGAAATTATACTATCATCTTTTAGAGCTGCTTTAGAGTAGAATCAATAGTTGAGTTTCCATAATTGATTCTGCTGTTTCCTGTTTATCAATCTGTATTGTTTAAAGCACTATAAAAATAAAAGTGGCTTGACTTACTAGACCTTTTCTTGTGGCAAACATCTGAGTGTGAAAACAAATGTGGAGTGGGAATTGTGCTCAAAAAATGAATGCAAGCTTACAATCAAATTTAAGAAAGGTTCGGTTTAAGAAAATTAAATGATTGGGCAAGTCCAGCGTACATCAGCAGAGGAAAGTCTGTCATTTTCACCAGAAGATCAAGTTATCACATTTTGATTAAACATGAAGTAAAAAAAAACATTAACTTAATTCAGTCAAGTTATTATGACTTGTATACATTAAGCTATCCTTACTCAATTCAGTTAAGTTGATCCTATACAAAGTCTTGAATAGAGATAACATTTTTTGAAAACCATGACTGAATCACGTTAGGAGAACTACTTACTTGGAAGCAACCCGGAAGTACTTCTGAATAAAGTAGAAAGCCACAGCAAGGGCACCAGTGCGATTAGGAAGGTAGGGGTGACGAAAGCAATGACCCCAATTGCTGAGAGACAGAGTAGAGTGGAGCGAGTAAGAGACTCTAGTGTCGGGGGAATGTGCTGTGGAGAAAGAAAAAAGATGCACATTAGCATGCATATGCCACATTCTTCATCTCATTAATATGATAATGTTGACTACCGCAGCACTGAGGTCTCATGTGTGTGTGGAAAACCAAGGCTGCTCATTTCAGTGGGCTTAAAATGAAAGAGACGTACTTGACACTTGAATCGAACAGATCTCTTTCTGTCTCTCTTTCTCTCACCTGATCGATGATATTGGTGTCCGCTGAGAAACGGTTCAGGATTTGTCCAAGCGGGGTGACATCAAAGAATCTAACAATGATATAAAAGGACGTTTTATAATGATGTTCCTGTCGATATCAGTCGATGGCAGTAGGGTTTATAATGTGTTAAGTACCTGATGGGAGCGTGAATGATCTTGTTGAGGAGGTTGTGATGTAGGTTTGTAGCTGCAGCCACTCCTAGAAACTCCACTGTTAAGGAAGTGATGAGACAAAGTGCTATCGCTGCTCCACACAGGATAATAAACACTGGCACATAGGAGCGATGCTGTCAAACACCCAAAAAGCACAATTTCAGTATAACTATAATGTAGAATATGAAAGACAACATTTAAAAGAGGAAACAGCAGTGACGTGTCACCTGAGCGATCTGTGTGTCATCATTCTGTGTGTAATTGGTTGAATTGAGAAACGGATCGTTGAGGCTTTGGTTATGCAGGTTTAAGGACGTCCAATTTGCGAGGCAATAGTCGATGGCCACCATAACTGAGTGCTTGGCCAGCTTGGATGACACCATCAGGAAGACCATGAGAAAGCCACCTGAGGAAAGGTAACGACAGCACATCTTCCATTGGATTTTAGAACGTCGGCTGGTGGTGGTGGACATGTTGTCATCGTCTTCCTCTTCCACCTCCTCCTCTATGGAACAGTAAAAAGGTGTCCACGATGTTTTTACAAGTTAAAAAAGTAAAGGTTGTCCTGAAATGCTGATGAACTATTACCTTCATCCTCATCGTCAATGTGGTTCTTCGCCTCTCTGGAATAGAACGCTCTCCTCAAAGTTTTCCTCTCCAGAGTGGTCTGACTCTCCATTTCAGTCTCCTAAAACATAGAATCAAAAAAACAGTTTTTCACATGCTTCTTCAAAACTGTTTAGTGTTCATTTTTGACATTCTTTGTTTTAAGGCTGAAATACATTACACAACGTTTGCACCTATTTGCAGTTTGGATAAGTGAATGATAGTTGCCAAAATTCAAAGCCAGTCTGTGGATTTTGGGCTGCTTGAGTTGACATATAATGGGCACGGATACTTGTTTAGCATCAGACTATGATTCTATCTAGTCAAATGATACAAAACGTGTTTTTATTATTTGTCATGCATCTCCTTGCAACAAGGCAAATGTTTCTGCATGAGTTTGCAGTGTTCAGAATGACTTCTGGTAGTATGTGATCCCCAGTCATTTAGTGTAAGATTTATTCTCTGTAACCATTCACAAATTCGGTAAGTGTATCATGCATGGCGTTTTAAAAACTGTATAGATGAGCTGGTTTTTAAAGCAGAAGGACCTTTTCAAGCTCCTGGTCTTGTCTGTTCATCAGGGTCTTCCAGTGCTCATACAGTTCCACATCATGTGTCTGGATGTCCTTTAATGTCCCCTCTCTCAGCACTGAACCGTCCTTCATGGCTATTATCTACCAAATTAAGACAAACTTTGAAGTCATTTGTTTTTGATTACTTTCAAGTTATTTATCAAAGTTTTATGAAGAACCAGCCTCAAAATGGTCTAGATCTTTAGTCAGCAAAGAAACCCAAGTAGTTACCCAGTCAGCATGGATGAGGTACTGCAGTTTATGAGTGACCAAGACCACTGTCCGTTTGTCATCCTGAAGGAACTTCAGTATCCCCTCCTGCATCAGATGATCACTGAGGTGGATGTCCAGGGCAGAGAACGGGTCATCCTAAAGGTAACAAACCCCAAAACTAGGTTGACTCTACTTCAATATCTACTCGCAATCAATAAATAAAGAAACTTAAGTTTCAATAAAGTCAAACGGATCAAGTCTTATCTAGACATGTAGGAACCTGTTTTAAATTAGCTTTGCTTAATGTTTGATTCATTACACTCTTAAAAATAAAGGTTCCAAAAGATTTTCAAAGAGATGCCATAAACATACATTTTGGTTTCCCCAAAGAACCTTTCAGTCATTCTTAAAAGAACCATTTTGTTCTTAGTGTAGAGGCCCATTCACACCAAGGACGATAACTTTAAAGATAAGAATATAAGATGTGGAGTCCACACCACAACTATAATTATAAAGGCAGAGAGAAACAATATCATTGGAATCACTTTCAGAATGTTTTTTTTCCAGCCAATGAATGAAACAAAAAGTGACATCCAATCAGAATCATTCCTTCTATAATGACAGAGAATTTAAAGCAGCAGATGTGCATGCACTTAGAAAAAACAGATGATATAGTCCACTGGTGTGAACGCTATTATCGTTATAATTTTTGGCGTGAATGGGGCTTAAAGAACATCTAAAGAATAATATTTTTAACTAATAAAGAACCTTTCCAAACCTTTTTTTGTACAGTGGATGTTAAAGGTTCTTTGTGGAACTATGGATGCCAAAAAAGAACCTTTATTTTTAAGTATGTAGATGCAAAAGAAATGACCCTTTCATTCAGAAAACTGTTCAAATACAAAGAGTCAATATTTCAATAGAAATGTACTATGAATGTGCTTAAATCACTTCTCGACTGACCCGAAAAGACACCACAACAACCCCGTTGACTTTCTAGGATGTGAGACATAGCATCACTCCAAGGAATGAGGTGAATTCGTGATCCTATCCAGAAGGGTGTGTAGTTATGTACAGTAATCCAATAACAACCCTTACACATCATTGTGTTTTCCTGCTATCACTACCACAATGTACCATGCTATCATGCATCAGTTCAGAAACCTCCTCTGGGAAGACCTCTTAAATCAAATTAAAACTGTGGTCATTCATAATACTGGTACATCACTCGTAGAGGGTGGAGGTAAGAAACTATCATGAAGTTATCTCTGTTGGAAAAGTTGGTCCTACCAGGAAAACAATGTTGGTGTTTTGATACAGAGCTCTGGCCACACAGATCCGTTGTCGCTGACCACCGCTGAGGTTAATACCCTGCAGGAGTACAACACACAAACACCAATTAAACACTTTTGATTCTGATGACATAACGTCAAAGTCATGGTAGTCTCAATAACAGTCTCTTTATTTGATTAGTTTCACAGCAGCTGAGGTCAGAGAGCTGGTCTCAAGCCCAGATACAGTGTACAGCCCTGTCTTACCCGTTCTCCGATTTCAGTCTGGTCTCCAAAAGGAAGGAGGTCTATATCTGGTTGAAGCGAGCAGGCATCAATCACCTCTTTGTATCTGTCCGACAAATTCAGAGTTCAAAAACATAAAAACGTTTCCTCAAAAACTTAAGGATAGGAATCTTGAACAAGAGCTCTCGAGGGAGTAAAATGTCATGACCCAGAGTTTCCACAGTGAGTTTTATTATAGTTGAGCTTTGAATGCTTATAAAAATGACCCATTAAACTTCACTAAATCAGTATAAGTGCTGACTGATTTAAAATCAAAGTGGTGTTGAAGCTACAATCCGCAATGGCAAGTTCACAGCACCTTTTTGCCTTAAAGTCAATGTAATCTCCAGTCATAACCAATTTCATTTCCTAAATATAACACATTTCAAGTAAAAAGAGACATTCAAATATGGAATATGCCTTCATTTTATCTATTGAGAATTGATTGGTTGCTAAAAAGCAACCTTTTCAGTAACAGAATTCTAAAAAAGTTATGCAACATTATGCAAAACGGTGCAAGCTATGCAAACAGGTTAAGAGAATGTAAGCTGAATGTTGTGTCATGCACAACCTAAAACATATGTTCTATTTCAAAACAACAACAACATTACCTCATATGAGCTAAGTGTCATAATTTATAGTTATTATTTTGATTAAAGATGCATTGTAAAAAAATGTTCACAATGCAGGAACGTGCTTTAAGAAACTGAATAATGCCAGGTTTGATATATTGTTGATTTTATTATGAATAAATTCAAGTTACAACATGAAATAATGTAATAAATAAAGATCCTGTTTTAATATAATGTCATTAATATAATGACTCTGAAGTATTATTTTTCCATGTTTGTTTCTGAGTAAAAATAGATAAAAATATATTTTTTTATTTCATCCATTTTATTCAAAACAGTTATCATAGCATTAGAACATAATTGCAGAAAATTTAAGGAAATGACTGACGCAAACAACGAAAACTAATATCCCACCCTAAATGATGTAATTTCAACAAAATTGAAAGGTATTATTTTTATTATTGATTAGGAGCACAATTTTGGAGGTAACAATTTTGAAAATAATTTGCACCAGTGAATCATTCCCAATAAGACCAGGAGTATGCTGTACTGCTGTCTATGGAGGGTCAGAGAGCTTTCAGATTTTATCAAAAATACCTAAATTTGTGTTCTGAAGATTTCATGTTTAGAAAGACATGAGGGTGAGTTATTAATGACAGAACTGTAATTTTTGGTAGAACCTACCATTTGAGGATTTATGCCTTAAGAAAGTAAATCGGGTCAATATTGACTTTTTGTCGACAGATGACGGAATTTGACAAATTAAATAGATAAACAAAGAGGTCTAAAATAATACCATTTTCTCACGAAGTTGGAGATCTTTTTAACCTCACCTCTGTTTATTGAAAGGACTTCCAAACGTGATGTTTTCCTCTACAGTTGCATTCAGCAGCCATGACTTCTGCGCTGCATAGGCCACAGAGTACCTGTTTTTACTGAGCCAGGACAGGATGAGAAACAGAGAAACAAAGAAACAACTGATAACCTTGAAATGTGTAAAAACACACTCCGCTTACCAACACAGCAAACACCAATGGTTCTGATATGAAATGAAGGTAAAATATCCTTGTTAATGATTACAAACCCGATTCCAAAAAAGTTGGGACACTGTACAAATTGTGAGTAAAAAAGGAATGGAATAATTTACAAATCTCATAAACTTATATTTTATTCATAATAGAATATAGATAACATATCAAATGTTGAAAGTGTTGAAGAACAGCTGGAGGACCAATTTGCAACTTATTAGGTCAATTGGGAACACGATTAGGTATAAAAAGAGCCTCTCAGAGTGGCAGTGTCTCTCAGAAGTCAAGATGGGCAGAGGATCACCTATTCCCCCAATGCTGCGGCGAAAAACAGTGGCGCAGGATCAGAAAGGAGTTTCTCAGAGAAAAATTGCAAAGAGTTTGAAGTTATCATCATCTACTGTGCATAATATCATCCAAAGATTCAGACAATCTGGAACAATCTCTGTTCGTAAAGGTCAAGGCCCGAAAACCATACTGGAAGCCCATGATCTTCGGGCCCTTAGACGGCACTGCATTACATACAGGAATGCTACTGTAATGGAAATAACAACATGGGCTCAGGAATACTTCCAGAAAACATTGTCGGTGAAGACAATCCACCGTGCCATTCGCTGTTGCTGGCTAAACTCTATAGGTCAAAAAGACACCATATCTAAACATGATGCAGAAGCGCAGGCGTTTTCTCTGTGCCAAGGCTCATTTAAAAAGTGGAAAACTGTTTTGTGGTCAGACGAATCAAAATTTTGAGTTCTATTTGGAAAACTGGGATGATGGAACAGCCATGTCATCCGAACTAAAGAGGACAGGGACAACCCAAGTTGTTATCAGCACTCAGTTCAGAAGCCTGCATCTCTGATTGTTTGGGGTTGCATGAGTTCATGTGGCATGGGCAGCTTACACATCTGGAAAGGCACCATCAATGCTGAAAGGTATATCCAAGTTCTAGAACAACATATGCTCCCATCCAGACGTCGTCTCTTTCAGGGAAGACCTTGCATTTTCCAACATGATGATGCCAGACCACATACTGTAACAATTACAACATCATGGCTGCGTAGAACGATCCGGGTACTGACATGGCCAGCCTGCAGTCCAGATCTTTCACCCATAGAAAAAATTTGGCGCATCATAAAGAGGAAGATGCAACAAAGAAGACCTAAGACAGTTGAGCAACTAGAAGCCTGTATTAGACAAGAATGGGACAACATTCCTATTGCTAAACTTGAGCAGCTTGTCTTCTCAGTCCCCAGACATTTGCAGACTGTTGTAAAAAGAAGAGAGGGGATGCCACACAGTGGTAAACATGGCCATGTCCCAACTTTTTTGAGATGTGTTGATGCCATGAAATTTGAAATCAACTTGTTTTTCCCTAAAAATGATAAATTTTCTCAGTTTAAACATGTAATTTGTCATCTATGTTGTATTCTGGATAAAATATTGAAATTTGAAACTTCCACATCATTGCATTCTGTTTTATTCACAATTTGTAAAGTGTCCCAACTTTTTTGGAATCGGATTTGTAGATTAAAACTACAGATTAAAGAAATGCAGGGAGCCCTTCACTGTGAGAGCTGATGTGTTTGTTTACGACATTTCCTCCTGCCCTTTCATGAAAGTAAATAATTTCTATGTTAAATTTGGCAAAAAATGTACTCTTTCAATGTTGGCCCAGTCAAAGGCATGAGTTTCCAAACCTGTTTGGTAGCATTCATTTTTTTAAATTACACTCAGCAACCACTAGAGGCGCTGAAATCGCACAGATTTAATGGCTACAAAACCAAAAATAAACCTGATGATAATGAGAATGGCCTTCTGTTGTTAGACAAAACAGATCTGTTTCGCTTTCCAATGGAGGGGTCTGGCTGTAACTAAACCAAATATCGGTCGAAATCAGTAACTGTACAAGAAAACCCCATTATGTCCAAGAGAGGTGAAGACTCCCGGCATTTTCACACACTTTTCACTGCACATCTCAAATGAAAAACAACAACAACAACAAAAAAAAAAACACCCGTTATATTGAGGCCACATGAATGTAAAAGGATAAATGTATTGGTAAATGAATGCATGTGGGGGTTATGGCACATCTGCTGAAACGGTTCACAAACTTGTACCTCTGTTCTTCATGAGACAGGCATGTATCGTGCCCGCTGCAAGTCAGGTACATTAAAAGATGTTATCAGCCAGAACATAATATCTAGTTAGCTGACAGAAAGTGAATAACCTTGCTGGAATCATAATAGATAATCTAAATTTAAAGCTGACTAGCTAAAATCCATTTCGCCATTCGCTACATATTACAAAATGTCCTCAGTGTTGCTTTATAGAGGTCATTATGTGGCTGTGTAACATGTAAGCATGTGAAGACCCCCGGTGAAATACCTTATGCTCCCATCGAAGAGTATCTCATAATCAGGCAGTCTGATTGAGCACACCATTTGGGAAGAGGGCACAAAGAAACACACACACACACACACACACACGTGACCAGAGTTAGTGAGTGCTTCAGGATGCGTGCCGTTCTGTAATAACACCGGCATACTCTCCTTGTGAGGTGAAGAGTGATAATTTGAGATATAATTGTGCTCCAAATACTGGTGTAGTAATGTATAAGCATTATATTTTAGCTGGAGAGTAATGTCATTGTCATTATAGAACTTGAAACTGGAAAACGCCTTAAACATTCATTGAGCTGTTCGCAAAGACAGTACTGCCAGAACTGAGACTGAATTTGTATCAAAACACAATTTAATTAAATATTACAAATGGTCTAAAATTTGATTTCCTCATTAATTATAATTAAAGTATTTGCACAGTCAGTGGTTTCTGTCAATGCAATGAAAGTCAATGCCATTGACTCAGTGGGGACCAAAGCTACACTGGGTCTACTTTCATTGTATGTACATTTAAAAAAAAATTTTATATGGGATTTAATTTAAAACCATTTTTAATTAAATTATAAAGAGTTTAAAGTTATCTTTAAGGCACATTTAAAAATGTTTGTATGCAATTGCATTAGACAATAAAGTATTAAAGAAAACCATATTATAATAATATTTATGATAGAGTAAACAAGCATGTTTTCAAATGTGTTGTTAATAGAAACCAAGAGTGTTTACATATTATATTAAATTAATAAACCAAATGTCCAAGATTCTGATTCAGTATTTTCTATATGTATTTTCTGTCTTGAGAACAATAGCAAAATAGATTTCACAATAGATTTGAATTTAATAAAATCTGATTGTTTTGTATCTGTGTTTTAGAAATTAGTTCTAAAAAAATCTAATTAACTGAAGTCATCATGTGGCTGCCAAAAAAAGAAAAAAAAGGAAAGGCTCCAAAAATGTAAATTCTCAAAAAAGGCAACAAATGACAAAGCATTTAGACGGTATAGTATTTATTCATCTAATGCAATTACATTTTTTAAATGTGACTTAAGAAAATACTGTGTTGGAGCCACTGTATATACATTTTTAAGGACTTAGACTTTCTATAATCGATGAATTATAGAAAACATACAGATCTGCTTGGCTTTGCTTCCAAATGCTAATCAGAGACCATCTCCAGCAGGGAGATGGAGAGATCCACAGAAAGAAAAGCATTTCCTTTGTGTGCTGATAACACAGATGACAGAATGACATGTGGGGGAAGAGGACAGAAGAAATCAGAGAGCAGTGGAAAGAGTAATGAATGGAGTAAGACACATACATACACACGCACAAACGCAAAGAGTAAGACGGCCCTCACACACATCTGTGTATGCACACAGAGGTACATACATCATAATAACAGCGGATGCATCGGACAGTGGGCTATTTATGTGCATGTGTGTTTGTACAGATGAAAACTTTGATTAGCATCTGATGGATCTGGCATGCAGATGTACTCCCCTGTTTTCTGCTACATTATCGCAAACATTCAACTGCTTTAGTGGGCAAGAGACAACAGGGGGGAGTTTTGGTCCCTTTGAGTTTTAATACAAATCACAAGCTCCATAAATGTTCATTAACATCACAATATTTTTGTCAGCAACTATGCAAATGTGTAAATTCTCACTTGCTCCAGTAGACTTTGCCACTGATGGTTTGCATCTCCCCCAGCATGGCCAATAACAGAGATGATTTCCCACAACCCACCTGGCCCACAATCATGGTCAGCTGACCTGAAGAGGGAAACAAGGTGAAGGGTAATCTCAGTTTTATATATGAACAGGTTTTGCCCCTACACACAGGTTTTAGTGATGTTCAGTGTCAGTGGTAGATTGCTCATCTGTTAAATTGGCAAAAGCTAGTTAGTTAGTGCTCAGCTCACTGATTTAATGAGGCTGTCAAACCACTAAACCAGAACAGTAAACCCGAGCCAACACAATAACTATTAAGAATTCATATTTTCAGCGTTTTGATTGATTTTTATATGATTTTTTTATGTTTAACATCAATTTGAAAATAAACATTAACCATTTATATTACATTTTGATCTTCATTGAGATGATGATCCCCTTCCTGTATTGTAGATGAATAAGAAAGTGATAATATAAATACTCTGTATAATATATTTAATAATATATAACTATAATTCGTTCAATTCTATTCAATTCAAGTGTATTTGTATATCGCTTTTTACGATGCAAATCATTGCAAAGAAACTTTACAGAAAATAAAGTTTCTACAATATTTCGTAGTCGCTTATCAGTGGTGACTGTCTGTTTATGTGCATAAAAATGTATACAATGTAGACGATGAACACTAACAGCAATTATTATATGATGCAATCACACTTGTAGCAATATTTGTAAGTTCTGTATACTTAAACTTTATATGACAGATAAAAACTTTATAATATTATTGACAATATATATATATAGTTATTTATTTTATTTATTATAGTTACAGATTATTTATAATAAATAATTCATTAAATAAATACATAAAGAAACAATTAACAAGGACTCTAAGGTATCTAAGAGTATATGCATTAATTTACAATATTTATATATTATTTATTATAATTAAATAAATAGCAAGCTGTCTTCATCTAAGACTATTTATTATATATTATAGAAACATATTATTATGTAGTTATTATTATAAATAATAATAATAAATGATTAATAATTCACAATAAATAAACGAATAACAAAGACTATTGTGCTTAAGAGTATGTATGTATGTATGTGTGTGTTTAGTTTTATATTATAAAAAAAGGAAATAAAAAGTACCCTTGATATCTAAGAGTACTTATTTAATATATTTAATTTATCAACATAAATATATAAATATAAATAAATAAATATATTATATATATATATATATATATATATATATATATATATATATATATATATATATATATATATATAAGAAGTCATTGTTTCTCTGAGAGAAAATTGGTAGTTAGTAAAGTGTACCTGTAGGGATTCGGATGTTGATGTCCGATAGCGTGGACAAGTTGCTTCCCCATGTGAAGAAGCCATCATTCACCTGAATGACACATTCACCAATACAAGCAAAAAACATATGGGTTAGAATAATGGAAACAAACCAGCACAGAGCAGAATGCACGTGATATGATCTTTTCATCTTTGCTCGTACAAGCTTCTTCTGTCACGCTTACAAATTCTGGATGCGTTCTGAAATCTATTTTCTAAATGTTTATTTACAATAATGATAATACTCCCATCCATCAGAGCA
Organism: Carassius auratus; assembly: GCF_003368295.1. Taxonomy (NCBI): domain Eukaryota; kingdom Metazoa; phylum Chordata; class Actinopteri; order Cypriniformes; family Cyprinidae; genus Carassius; species Carassius auratus. The sequence continues at coordinate 25,387,926 of NC_039246.1, read as the reverse complement.
GTACAGTAGGCCAGAACAGAATACTGGGAAAAGGGAGAACGCTGAACAATCAAAAACATCTGTGAGAACCAGAGCAGGGGGAGAGAGAGAGAGAGAGAGAGAGAGGGTAAACTGGGAGTAATGGTTGAGAATGACTGAAGTGAACGAGTGTAAATGTCAGAATAGATTAGGCCATATTCATAACAAAAGTGAGCGGATGTCACTGTGGGAAAGTCCATGAGGACGTGTGTGTTTATGTGTTCAGCCACTATAAACTCATTAGATAAGAGACTTTTGTTTTCCAGAACCAGTTGCATTTAAAATAAAGTGTACAGTGTACTTACTGTGTTCATATTGTGTTGCAAAACACTTTTGCTGCTATTGAGGTGGGATAAGGGTAAGATTATGGACAGGGTTGGAGGTTTGGGTAGGTTTAAAGATGGGTTAGGTGTAAGGGATGGGTCAACAGTGTAATTATAAATATACAGAAATTAATCACAGATGTAATTACATGCAGGTATTTTAAAGTACAATGTAAAAACATGCATGTACACAATAAGTACACTGCACCAAATGATTAATTTAAATGTTAAGTACATAGTAGTTAAGGCCACTTAATATAAAGTGGGACCCTGTTTTTAAGTTACAGAAAGAATAATTAATGGAATCATTAAGGAATGTGAATGATTAAGCTGAATCAGTTGAATCATTGTACATTATTTACGATTTCCAACCCCAGTCTCGAGGGATGGCAAAGGAAGTGGACCCTCAGGGGACTGAGAGACAGAGGCGAAACCAAAAAAAATAAACACATAAAATGAATGTCCTTCTGATTTTTAGTCCCAGTTTTTCTTCTCGTGAGAATCCCAAACTGCAATCGGAGGGAAGCTGAACCCAAACCACCATGTCTGAGAAACTATCACAAACCCCATATGGCGAGTTTGAAAAAAGCTGAGAAAGGAATGAACATGCTCAAAAAAAAAAAAGGGAAAAAAAGCATCTGTGTGTATTAAGAAATGGGCTTCGAACACTTCTTCCAGCACAGCAGGAGTAAAACAACTTATTAGCCATGACTTAAAGGTTACTGGCATCTGGATGAGAACATGCAGATCCTGAGTTGTCTTAATGAACTTTAGCACATGCTCTGTGAGCGAGAAACACCCGAGAATCAGTGTCTCTGCTGAGGATAGAGATGTCTGACCTCTACGGCGACATCTTCAGTCTCTGTGGGCCGCAGCTGCCTGCGCATGGGCTGCTCGTAGTTATCCATACGATAACGGCCCTTCCTGTTGATCGCCTTCGTCTAAAATTATAAAGACAAACAGAGAGATTAAGGGACAATTAAAAGAAATAATTCATCTTTCAAATGCTGTTTTTAATCATCCTTTTAGTTGTCCAGATCACTACAAACTGTCGCTGTTTGGAAAAGATTCTTCTAATATTTGTGCATGCCATATAATTTTTAATCAAAAGGGGCAGTTTGAAGATAAACATGACAGAAAAAAAAGACAGTTTCATGTTTTATCTTTAATAAAACAAGGTACCAACTTGTCAATTTTATTATAATATTCAATCAATAAATAATGCTTTAATGTGATGTGACGGATAAATGTATCACTATAATAAATCATAAATGTAAATATGTAAATATATTGTTAATTACGTAAATAGGTTGTTAAATATATGCACTGATATAATAATAACTATATATTGATATCCATTTTATATTTAATATATTTATAATATTTAATAATTTATTATTTAATATGTGGTGTGACATTGCCAGAAATGTATATAGCTAAAATTGTAAATACATGCACTGAAATAAATTTAATTAAAAAGAAAATACTGTAAATAATTCATTATTAACAAATATATTTTTATATTTTCATTTTATAATATTTTATATTTGTTTAATATTTTAAAATGTAATATATGGTGTGGCACATTGGCAGAAACTTATATTGCTACAATAAAACATATTTCTAAAATTTTAAATATATTGTTCAATATATGCACTGTAATAGAAATATAATAAATGTTTAATTATTATATTTTCTTTTTAAAGCATTTAATAATATTTGTACGTTTTTAATAATTAGTCAATATTTGTAAAAATCCTCAAAATTGCTTGGAATCTTTTCCAATTTCTTAAAGTTCGCGTGAACCGGAAGTTGCTGCCGACTTTATTTCAGTGTAGTGACACATTTCCATCTGAATCGGAATATTGACTAGAGGGCATGGTTTTATGTTTGTGTTCCTCCTCTCTGTCGCTGACTCGTTACAATCTACGGTAACAGTTGGAGGGGTGTGTTTAAGGATATTCTGCCCAAGCTGTCAAACTGACAACATCAGAAAAGGAATGACATTTCAGAGCGGATATAAATGTCCAGATTTTGATTAAAGATTATTTTGATAAAATATATTTTCAGCAGATTAACTTGCACGGATTAATTGTTTACATCAAGACTAGCAATGCGCGCTAGTAAATTAAATCAAGTCAATTTGATTCCATTTGGACTTAAAAAAAATAATTTTATCACACCCCGTATTTCAATTATTATATCATGAGGATGGGGTGGAGTAGAAACGTATAAAAAATAATAAAGCATACAACTCAAAATGTGTTTTCTATGTCAAAACGACTCAAAAAGATGGAGCGGCTCACATTTCTACTTATGTGTTCCAGTGAAAAACAACAGAACATGGGTTTTAAAAAACATGATAGAATTTTGGATCAGCAAACATCACATGACACTCAAAAGCTGCTGTCAGGTCCTAAAACAAGGAACATGAGTTCCCGCTTGCATCTAGCCATGTGATTTTCCCAGCTTAACACTATTTCCTCTCCTGGAACCCCCTTCTTCCTGTCACAGTGTACATTTCCATCCTTAACCCCACTTTCTCGTTCCCTCCCTTTCCTCACCCTTTGCTCCAGCTCTGCTCCTCTCTGGGGATGTGCAGCTTTAGTCCTATCATATATTTGTCCCTCTGTCAGAGAACAGCTGAGGGCCCATGCACTGACTAGAGAGAGAGCTTCTCTTTAACACTTTTATGAGATCTCAGCTATGCTGGCTCAGGAATGACCAGCTCCCATTTCTGCCCCTAAACATGGGATAGTTATCTCTAGAGACATGACCGTGTGGAGTCTCATGTTTGCTGTTATTGGAGGTCATGTAGAGTGTTATGACGTCAAGTTTATGTCAATTAGAATCCCCGAGACACTTCACAGGCACAAATACAAGAGTTTTGATAATATTTCATGCCGCAATTGACTCGAGTTGCTAAATATGTTAAACTGTTAAATTGTGTTATTAAATGTCAAATTCTTTTTTTTAATTGTCTGGCTTGTTGAGGAGAATTTGACTATTACCTTTTTTGATTTTAACATGGCAGAAAATATAATGTGTGGAAAAAATTCCCACAAAAAAAGTTAGCAACCTTCTAAAAAACACTAAGAGCCCTTCTACAGTTTGGCATGGCCATTCAGCCCTTATATCTTCCTCAAAAAATGTACAAATTTGTAAATTAAATTAATGGCCACTTATTATGTTCTCCGTGTTTGGTATTTTTATTTATTTATTTATTTTTCTGAATTTCCAGTGAGATAATATATTTACTGTAATTTGTTAATAATATTAGTAATATTATTAAAGTCCCAGTTAATCAACATATAATATTTCTCCCCTAAAACTGATCCAAGAACATTGCATCCATTTTTAAACTTCATAAAAAGCTGCTCTGACGCCAAATATATTACAGAATGCATTTAAAAAAAACTTGAGATTGAAATGAGATTATCACATGGCATCCCAACTAGTTTAGATGTCCAACATCATCCAAATAATCTATATAATATCAGCAACAGTTCCTCTAAAAGGAGCTCTGCTGAACATTAAGGCTTGGAATAGTATTGAGAAATGTCTTAGGGTGTACTCACACTAGGCACAGTTGCCATGAACCGGGCCCGAGTTCGATTGTCCCCCCTCCCCACTCCCCCTCTGGCCTGCACTCACATATAGGGTTTCAGCATTCGTGCCGGAGCACGCTTACGTCATTATGGTGCGACGGTTTCGGGATAAACAGGAAGAGCGGCGCTCTCTGAACACAATGGAGTCCATCGCTCTGTTTTCTTTGTGGATAATTTTGTGACGTTTGGTCCACAGCCCTCTCACAGCCTGTTGTTAAACAGATGTGTCGCCTTAGTGGCGCGAAAATTTTCACGTAATCGTGCTGCTCGTATGAGGATGTTTGCAAGGTACCAGCTGAAGTGCAGCAAGGACTTTGCAGTTTTTAGTTTTTATGCGTTTTACTCCTCTGCCGTAGACCAAAGCGACCCTTTCCCTACCATGTTTGTTTTGGAGCGTCGCAAAACCGTGACGCAACGCGTCCTTTTCCGTGCTCCAGCACGGTTAGCGCTCACACTGCATGCGAACCGCGCCCGAGTCCAACTGAACCGTGCCCTGGCCCACCTCTTCCAAGCGGGCCAGGGCCGGCTAATCGAGCCACGCCCGGGCACGTTTCGGAGCACTCACACTAGTCAAACGAACCGCGCTTTGGTGGTCAAACGCACTCGGGCACGGTTCAAACTGGCTAGTGTGAGTACACCCTTAAGTTGCAGTCACAGAGTAAATTTGTGGGCATAATAGCAGCTTTCTGTTGGTCAACACAGCAAATTTGAGTAACCAACTTGAACTTTTTGAGAAATCAGCATGGAAACCTTTGACCCTAACGCGAAATTCCCAATTTTGTCAAACCTTGTTAAAATGACTGGATTTTTCCCAAGAAAATTCAATAAGCGACAGTAAATGTGACAACACATTTAAGGTTCAAATTTGTATGTGAGCACTCACATCCTCGTGGTATTTGTATTTGTTGCCGCTCTCAAGAGACACGGGCATTTCTCCGTTTCTCCAGCTGTCATCTCCAATCTCATCACTTAGTAGGAACTCGCTGAGCTTCTGTACACTGCAGACATCAACCAGATGATCAGATCCTTCCAGGAAAGGCAATTTTATGAAGTAATGTTGAATCTGATTGCTTGTATGATTAAACGACATACCTGACAAGGGCCTTGACGGCAAACCTGACAACTGTCGATAGCAGGAATAGTGGAGTGACCAGGATGTGGAATAGAGCCAAAGATGCAAACGCCTTGTCTGGACTGAGCCTGACCTCTTCAATATAGGCATGTGTGACAAAGGTCTACAAGAACAAGAAGAGTACAACGGTCTACATGGTGGATAAAATAGAAGTGATTAAAACTGGCATGATGCATCTCTTACCGCCAACACTGCAGCAATAGGGATGGCGGCATTCAAAAATACTGTGGAGATAAAAAGAGCCAGCAGGTATTATCAAAAAGATGCGAAAACGTAACAAACTATTAGCTATAAGAACCAAACAACCCTGATTCTGAAAGTTTAACAAATGAGAATATTTATTGAGGGCGGAGTAGTTTTAAGGTGGGAGGTGGTTATGTATGTGGGTGGGGCATATGATAGAGGGAGGAGCCTCTCATACTAGACATTGATGTGTAGAGAGCAAAAGTCTTGAGACTGGTGAGCTCTTTTCCTCTGGTTTCTTCTACACGGTCACAGAAGATGTTCTCCCATGCGTAGAGCTTCAGCAGCTTTATTCCCTTTAGGATCTCTGTAGTCTTTTTAAGACGGTCTGTCGAGTAGTCCTGAGAAAATATTTAGAAGTCTCTAACATGAACTTGGTAGTGTGTTGACAGCATGCACGTGCACGAAGGTGTAAGTAAAGCTCACCAGCGTGCTCTTCTGTGTGTCTGCCAACTTGGTAGCGATGAGGTACTGAACCGGGGCCAGCAGCAAAATGACACCGGCCCCAATCAGCGCACTGTTACCCAACAAATAATACAGCAGGATCACTCCCATAATGATCTATGTACAGAAAAAAGTTATGTTTTGCATATGTGCACAACTGATTTAATGTTTTCACAAATGCAGAAGCTATGATATACCTGAACTGGCATGGCCCACAGGTTTGGGCATAAGAAGAGAAACCACATGAGCTGATTGGTTTCTATGGCAACGAGATTGTTGATCTGGCCGAGGGTCATCTCTCCCATGGACATGTTTGACGTGGAGAGACGCAGAATTTTATTGTAGATCATAGCCTTAAGGATGAGAACCAACACATGAATAACAACAACAACAACAACAACAAAAAAAACACTTTAATGCTGACTTTGATTTTAGTTCTTGTATACAGCAGAAAAGACTAGACTAGACTAGAATACAATGCAATATGACATATCAGATAACAGAACAGACTCAATAGAATAGAATAGTATATTTGTCAACACTTTGTGGTAATATTTATATAACATTATGTTATTTTTAATATAATTGAATAATTAACTAATTATTTGTATATTTATTAAAAAATTTAGTTTTAGTAATTTTGTCATTTTTATTACTTTTTGTTGTAATAAATATTTATATTTAGCTTTATTTAATAATAGTTTTAGTCTGTTGATGTTTATACTCTTTTCAGCTTCATTTAAATGAAAACGTTTTGTATGTTTACAATAACACTTACAAACAGAATAGAACAGAACAGAACAGAACAGAATAGAATTGAATAGAATAGAATAGAAGAGAACAGAAGAGAACAGAACAGAACAGAACAAAACAGGTAATAATAGAATAGACCCAAATAGAATAGATTAACAAAAACATAATTGAAATGAACAACAGAATAGAATAGAATAAATAGAATAGAATTCAACAGAAGAGAGTAGAAAGAATAGAATTCAGAATATGGGACATAGTAGAGTAGACGAATAATGGGACAAAATACAGTAGTATGGAATCAAACAGGACAAACCAGAATAGAATAGAATATAATAGAATAGGACAAAGCAGATAAAAACAGAACAGACCAAAATGAAGCAGAATTGAAATAGAATAAAATATAATAAATGGAATAGAATTCATTAGAACAGAGTATAAATTATAAAAATGACAGAATATGGGACAAAGTAGAGTAGAAAGGAATAATTGGACAAAGAACAGTAGTAGAGAATCAAACAGGTCAAAGCAGAATAGAATAGAACAGAATAGAATAAAGCAACTTCACTTTCCTACTAAGAAATTGTCTAATATAATATTTTGTGCCGTACAAAACAACTTGAAGTATGTAGTGCAGACTCTTAAAATATCAATTTGTCTGATAATTCACTTCATGTTTGACTTCCAGTAAACTCTGAAACTTACAAGCAGCGCCCCGCGCAGGTTAATGCCGGTTTCTATTGTGACGTAGTAGGAGGCCTGCAGGAATGTTCGCTGAAGCACAAGTGCCAGGAAGAGCAGAACCGCCAGAACAGACGTATTCTTCAGCAGCTCAGTGGAAGACATGAAGTACACCCCGAAAGTCATGTTCGCTGTCTGACAGGACATTAACAAAGTATGAACAAACTTAATAAAAAAAAAAAACGGCATTTCAGCCCTCATTGAGGTCATCCACAAGCATTCACACACACTTAAATAAAAAGAAGGAGTCACTTAAACAGAGTGTTGCTGGCAGCAATGTGTGTGTAAGAAGGAGTGCAATTTGAGTGGGGAATTTGTTCTGGCTTCATTTTGTCACACACATTTTTACAGTGACCCCAAAATGTATTTTGATTGAAGCCACACTTAAAATAAATGTATTCTATTTTAATATATTTTATTATGTAATGTATTCCTATGATGACAAAGCTGAATTTTCAGCAGCTGTTACTCCAGTCTCCAGTCCTGCAAGTTCACAATAATCTTGAAAGTTCACACATCCTGGGTTTTCCACAAAGAATCCATCCTTATCTAAACCTTCAAGCACACGTGACATCATGTTCATCTTAGCAGGGAAAACACACTGTGGGAAATCTAATAAATGCTGTCATCACAAGGCAATGACACACAGTCCTCTCATTAATAGCACTGATGGTGGCTCTGTGACATCACACAGGACGTGATAAATAGCAAGGCAAGATCAGATATCAGACTATAGATCATTCTCTACAATATACTGTCACGTTGCACCCAGGAAAAATAAATATAGTGTAATTAGCAGCATAACCAGCAGACCATGTATCTGCAGCAAATCATTTAACTGACAGCTATTTGATCAACATCCAACCTAAATTATTTAATAAGGCACATTATGAATGGGTTCCAAAGTAAGAGAGATCATATCAAAGTGCTGTGCGACAGTGACTGGATTATGATATATTTCCAACACATAAGTTGTGTAGTTTCCTTTATCCCTCCATTTCCCTGTTTTACTGTCTCTCTGATATGTGTTTGGGATTGACAGTTGTTGGTATCCTTGAATTGACCTATTGACCAAAATCATGCCGGTTTATCCTAAAGATTTTTTTTTTCATTTGTATTTCTGTCTTGTTTTCTAGTACTATACATTGATAAATCAAGATGCATATACAGTAATTGAAGGCGAAATGACTTGTTTTTTTGTAAATTCTTTCTTAAAACAGAACCAAATATTACACAAAAACTCACTTTTTTAAAATGAAGCAAGACTCAGGGGCAGATTTACTAACAGCTTACGTCAGTGCAAACCGTCTTTTGGCGTTAAAATAGTACTGTCAGGTCAGGTACGTTATTTTTCACCTGACCTTATTGAATATGAATTTGTAAGAGTTTTCATTGGCGGCACACACAAGACAACCATATTGAACACTCTAAAATGAGATGAAACACTCACCTTGTTTGTCCTGTCAATATCATTTGAATTATGCAGGTTTTCCACAATCCCAGAGATGCAAAGTGGCCCAGCAAAGCCCAGCAAGTCCGCCATGTACCGGAAAGTGCTGCTGAGAAGTATTGACCCTCCAAATGCCCGGTACATGGACTTCCATATGGACGGGGATTTCTCTGGGTCCTCTGTTTTCTGCTGTCAGAATTATACAAGCAAAGAGACTCTGGTCAACTGACACTCCTCATTATTACAATATATTCATCAAATACGAAAATGTTGTTCCTTTATAAAATAACATTTGTTCTTGAACCTGTGATCTTCTGCACATACCCTCTGTTCCTCATAGGAGTCTTTCAGACGCATATAGTTAGTCAAGGCCCTCATCGCGATTGGCAGTTTGCCAATCTTCTTCAGCTCAATGGGTCTCTTGTGGGCTCCAATGATGAGCGGGTTCATCCACCAATATGTTGCCTTGGAGAGGAGGTTGACAAAGGGCTGGAGAAATCGCACGCCCAAGTCCTGTAAGTCTTCTGGGGGCTTGACCCTCTGAGGGTTCGCAAAGAACACATACTTCTGCAGGTAAGAGAAAAATAAAAGATTCAGGTCATATGATTTGTTAGTAGTATGTAATTACCCTACTGAACAAACTAGTATGTTGTGATTTGGATGTTGGATTTCGATTTTGTGTTCACTTTAACTACTTAAACAGCCTAACTACCTTGGTCAACCAGAAATAATATTGGTCACCCAGTTTTGATGGTGAAAATCATGGCTATATGTCTATCAGCTAATCCAGCCTAAACCTAAACCTAAACCCGGCCAGTTCAAACTCACCCTGACTCTGATAACGTTGATCTCGACAGCCATGAGCAAGCCGTACAGCACCACTAGCACAGCTGTGATACAGAAACGGAGCTCGTTCACCCCCAACTTCGCCTCTGCAAACTTCCATAACTTTATCATCTTGGTGAAGAAAGCCAGAATCCAATAAATAAATAAAGCTGTGAAAGAATATTTCTGAGGTTAGTTCTCTTTCTCATACAGAACTACAAAGACAGAAACTGACTAAAATATGAATCAACCTTTACATGTTGCCAAGCAACACCCAGACTGAAAGTGTTTTATTTAAATTAGAGGACCGACACTAACTGTTATATAATGTAGGAGATGAAACGGCAACACTCAAAGTACATTTTATTATTAACAGCCAGCTTCACATTTGCATAATGAAATGGACATTGATTTACCCAGCAGCAGTTTGGGGAAATTGGCGGTTTCTATATTGTGATAATAGACGACTGATGTTGTGGCCGCTATGAAGCCCATCAGCGCTGGCATGAAGAGGTGCAAGTGATAGGACCCCATCCGTCTACAATGATCCATTCAAACACAAAGACATAAACATAAATGCATAACGGTCATAAACACTCTGATATTTTTGAATGTGTGTTGAAACCAACGTATTGGAGACGATTCCCTCGGCGATCTCGCACACATGCACAAACAGCAGTGTGAAGGTAAGGATCCAGCGCAGGTTGTGGCCAGGAAAGTGCAGCCAGGTGTTATGATGGATCTGTACCTTTGAGCTCTGGCTACCCCAGCCTGGACACCAACACACACACACACACACGTGTAATTATATTATCCCCTTGTGTGTCTAATATAATACAGTTAACATTTACTTTGTTAATCACCATCCTGTATCTGTCCCCGCCTGTCTCAATTTGTCATTGTTTTCTTTTCTTTGGCTAAAAGAGTAGTAATTCTGATATGGGAAAAATGTTTTCATTATGAGACTGAATGAGGGATGGCACTGACACCATTGTGGCGCCAGAGAAAATGATTTTTCGAGAAGCATGACTAAAGGCTCTTTGGGGAGCCAATACAGATAATGAATTGGCCCATTTAGTTCTGATAATGTCTAAGCCCCTTAGCTTTTGAAGGCATGATGTATGCCATAAACCATTTAAGAACTGGCTTCCTTGAATATTGGCTACAAGTCACAGAAATAGGAATTGGAATGACAAGAACTAGAATTTACTGAGCTTTAATCCAGAGAAATTCACATATCATACAACAGGCATTCAATTTAAGGGTTCCACTTTGTAAGTTTTATCTTGTGTGGCTCCAAATAAATACATTTATTAATTATTAATATCAGATAAATTAAAATTAAAACAAGAATTGTCAATATATAATATGAATTATGAAAAATTACAGTTGTCATTCCATTTTTATTCTACTTCCTTATATTTAAATTATAATTAATAATTAGAATGGTATGCTTTTCTAGGTAAAAAATAATAAAATGAAATAAAAAACATAAAATAACATAATTAAATGTATCATATCATCAAATAAAATAAAACACTAGGATTCTTAAAAGTAGTGCTGTTAAACGATTAATCGCGATTAATCACATACAAAATAAAAGTTTTTCTATTCATATAATTTATATTATATATAAATACATGTCTATATTTGTATTCATATCATTTATATTATATATAAATACATTTAATAGATAAATGTAACTTATTCTTCTGAAATATATACATGGATGTGTGTGTATTTATATATACATAATAAATAAACACAGTACACATACATATATTATGTAAACTAAATATTTTATTTTGTATGCGATTAATCGCGATTAATCGTTTCACAGTACTAATTAAAAGGCAATCTGTATTAAATTCTGAATTTTAGATATTTCAATTCTGAAGGGAAAAAAGACAATGGCATTCATACCAATGAAGAGGATTGGAAAGGTGATGAAGAGAAGAAATACATGAGGGACGAGGTTGAGGGCGTCCACGAAGCAGCCATTGTCCAGGACTCCATTGTCCACACTGTAGGCATTACCTCTGTCGTTCCCACAGAAAGACAAGGCCATGTCACCTGACTGGGCTAAAGAAAATGCATGTATGTTAGATTTGAATATATAGAATTCATTACAGATAACTGTAATCTTAAAAAAATATGTATTTAATGGAAAATCAAGTGTTCATTTAGACTTTCAGTCTGCAGTATGCCAGCTTTGAGCCCAAGTGAAAGCAGTATTCCTGTATTCATTATTGACTATGAGATCCGACAAAGTGTTTGTCTGACATTGATTCTCTGCTGACAATCAGTGTAAGAGCAAGATTAACAAACCCTCTCTAGGGACACTGCCTGTACCTCTCAGCCAATTCATTTACCAACTAAGTTTAATTTCTCATACAGGATAGCTGCATTATACAACATCACAACAGACAGTAATGTTTGCTTGGGCAGAATAATCTCTGCTAGATTGAAGCTTGCATGCTGTGGATCCTATAATAATATGAAAATGATTATTAAAATCACTATTAAAATATAATGTATATATATATATATATATATATATATATATATATATATATATATATATATATTTGACAAATATTTAAATTACATGAACATATTTGTATTATGGTTGTGGATATTATTATGGTAATATGTTGAATTATTTTTCATTTTTATATTTTCTGGTTTCATTTTAATTTTAGTTAAAGTTTTAGCAATTTTGTCATGTTTTGGGGATTTGTATGTTTGTTTGTTTTTTCAAAATGTGTCTACACATGTGTCTACACAGTTATTTAATTTAATTAATTAGTATTTCAGTTTTAGTTTGTTATTTTAGCACATCAAGATAAACTAAATGAAAATGAGAGATGTTGCTTTAGCAACTAGCTGAAATAAAATACATTTTATATGTATTTTATTGCATTTCAAGTAATACAATTTGTTTGATGGATTTAGTTTTAGTTAACTGTAATAGTCCTGGTCATATCATCATGATATCACATAAAATATCGACTATATTGGCAAAAAAAAAAAGGTTTTGCATTTACGTTTATGTATTTTGCAAAAACTTGCAAAAACCTATGAAAAGTAAAGAAAACTTTTTAGTTAGAAATGCTAAAATTAACATCTTATATTGCTGTGAAAGCCTATTAAATATTGAATCATTTATTCCGCAACGAAAGTGTCCGATAAAATAATATATAAATAATAACAACGTGTGGCTGGTCACATGATCACAACATGTGGGCCCTCATGAGGCGACTCTCCATGTTAAACAAAACAGCTTATATTAGGCTACTGATATGACTGTCTTTATGTCATAATTTATTAAATGTACAGTACTTCATGCAAATTTAAGACACTGCAGGACTTAAAAATCATGAATGGTCTTATTAATATTATTCACAGAAAATGTGCTATAGAAACCAAAGAATGCATTGCTGTGTCTTGGTTGATGTGTAATGAATTACAAAGTAGAGCCCATGACAAAAGCATTAAATAGACTACAGTACAATAGTCTACTCATTCATACTCAATACTATTGTGTAAAACTGCTGTTCATGTTTATTATTATAGGATGCCACCCACTCTGACAGCTATACAAATCCCTCCACATGCTCACTGACAGCCAGAAGTTGTCTCTCCTCTACTTATGAGTTTTGAATAGCATGGATAGTTAATATAATAGTTAAACCCACAGTGACAATCATATAAAATTATTAAATAAGAACTTACCAAAATAATTGCTCTGCTTTAGTAGCTTTTCATACCCGTTGCTGGTGTTAGAGAGAGTGATTCACAGAGAATATTATTTTTAGCTGCAGTGTATCAGATGCTCATGGTCTCTCTCTCTCTCTCTAGCTCTTGGATCGTATTTCCAAACTTGAACAGGAATGTTGGCATGAATGTACGGACCCTCCTGAGAAAATAGAGATCGACTGTGACACTGTGGCTGTGTCTCATAATCTTGTGAGCTGCCTGCCTACACAGCATTTTTGGCCATCATGGGTGTGTGTGATGCCCAAACAAGCAGTCTACTGTAGGTAAAGAAACTAGCAAACACAGAGTTGGGATAGCAATGTTTCAATTAGAAACTGACCGAAAAGTTAAGAAAATGTATGCTACATAAATGATAAAAAAGATTTTAATTAGATTTTAATAATTTAAATATATATCTTTAAATGTTCAATATTTATGTTCAATATTCATAAAGCAATTTATTTTAAATATCAGTAATGTAAATTATATTTAACAGAATTAAATTCTTGTTTTTTTTTTTACATTTTAAATAAATAATAATAAATATTATTTATTTAGTACCATTCTGCATAATTTCTGGAAAAAATATTCTAAAATTATTAAATGAGTTCAACATAATGTTCATAAACAGTTTATGAGCACATTCTGTCAAAGTGCACCCTTTGCTCATCCAGTTTCCGGCAAAGGTACCATTGACCATTTCTGTTTTCCCAGCATGCACTGAGGCATGAACGATTATGGCAGCATTTTTTACTAGTTTGCCATTTTAATTATATTTTTTTTTTCTTAATTTTCTCACCACGTTTTGTACATTATTGTCTTGTGGGTGTTATTATGTGTTATTTGCTCTATTAAAATCATTTGTTAGTTGATTGTTACCCTTGTCATGTTAAGTACATGAGATTTTTAAATATGCTTGGTACTTTTGCTTTATTTATTTATTTATTTATTTATTATTATTGTTGTTGTTGTTGTTTTGCCATAGAAGAGTGTTTGTTTAAACATGCATTTGCTCTCCATTAATTTTTTTTAAAATAGATACTTAAATAATGATGAACAGTCAAAACTTAAACAATAGGAAATATTACCATAAATCTTTTTAAGATTATAGGCTATAGTCACTTAATCTAAAGGTATTTGTTACAGTTAAAAAATTGTACAACTAAAAAAGCGATTTTAATGAGCTTTCTTGATGTTATAAACATCAAGTTTATATGTTATTATCGAATTTAATTTTGCTTACAATTTGTTTTATCGATGTTACTCGTAAATACTGTATTTACAGTCAACTGTAATCGGTACACCTAGTCACATGGTTGTTGCTTCTGTAAAACAATCTTACCTGACATAGAAAAACAATGAAACCTCGATAGTTTTCATAATTTATAAGTGACGTATCTCTACATGAGCACATTTAACCATGTAATATTCACCTTACATTAAAACCGCGCGTACAATTGAATTGAATAAAAAGGCACTATAATATCAGCACGGAAACATAAACAGGCCATAGTAAATAAGATAAGGCAGTGAACGTCATTCAGAATCAACCTTTGGGATTTGATTGAATTAATTTAAGATGTAATGCGCCAAGACTGCGGACACACTCACCTAGATGTCTCCGGTTGTAGGTTTTGTCGATACTTGCAGTAAATACGCTACCACATCAGCGGTTAGACAGTGAACGCGATGGTGTTGTATCTCATTGTCCTTGTGGTATTGAAGAAAGCGCGCATCACTGCTTCAGCGTAGCGTTGCTATGGCGTCAGATATAAAGGAGGGATGCCCGTGCACGAGCGTGGCTGCTCCTGATGTAGGTCACATCAAGAATAACTGGATCAGACCTGAAGATTCACTGACAGGTGCATAATATAACTCACTAAAATAAAGAGGATTTACTACGCCGCATAAAGAACTGGAAGTCATGCGGGGGGGGGGGGTTCGCATGTGGGCTATAGGCATTTTAAATCTCTCTCTCTCTCTCTCTATCTCTCTCTCTCTCTCTGTCTATCATTCTGTCTGTCTGTCTGTTCTATGTGTCAGTCTGTCTATTCATATTTATTTTAAACATCCATCATAAATCAAATAGCAACCTTGACTGATGCTTCTACTGTCCCATCAATAAGGCTAAAGAGGCTCATTATAAATACCCAAACAAATGGTGTGTTCATTAAAAAAATAATTAAAAAAATAAAAGGAAAGGAACAGACATGCAAAGTAGCACATATGTTACCAATGTCATCCACACAGATGTACAAACACATTTGTTGGTAATTACAAGATTGATCACAATAGTTGTTTTAATCTGTTTTAAATCTTTGTTTTGTAAGTGTTTAGCAATGCAAAATCTAAATCTTGGGCAATAGGGAAACCCTGTTTGGTATGTGCAAAATGTCAGTGTTCTTCAGAGCCACCTATTGACTGATGCTGGGTCTTCATGGGAAGCAGGACTTTCACTCCAAAGGGACGGAGCTCAAAGGTCACAGATGGGTTGGAGGCTGAAGCGTGGTGAGAACTGCTGCAGGGAGTGTGTGTGTATGTGTGTGTTTGTGACTGTAGGAAGTAAGGGTGTGTGCGAGGTTGAGGATGCGCTTGGGTTGAATGGGGATTATGGGAGTGTATTTGTCTGTGTGTGAGTGTGTGTGTGCAAACAGTCACATCCCTTGTGTTTCCCTAGAGACCAGAAGGGGGCAGCCCTGACTGAGCCTCTCCCCCATTAACCACAGGAAGTAGTACAGGAAGCAGCCCATGTGTGAGCCATCAAAGGCCCTGTGGTGACACCCAGAGCCTGGGACGAGGTGCTGTGGCTGGGGACAGAGGGATGCACTTGAAGCTGAAGGATTCTAGAGGCCAGGGGGTCAAACACAACCTCTTTGAGAAAGTTTCAGTTTCCCATAACTAAGCTGAGAATCGGCGGTTTCCACACGTATGCATGTGGTGTGCGTCATCAATTGACACTGGAGTAATTAATGTTACCCAATCCTGTTTTGTTATTTCTCTTTTCCCTTTGGATCTGTGCCTATTTCACAGTAATACATATCAAAGAATTTTGCATAACATTTAGCAATGCCACCCATGTTTTGTGTTGTAAGAGCATGTAGTAGATCTTCTATTAAAATTATAGTCAAGTCACCTTTATTTATACGGCGCTTTTAAACGAAATACATTGCGTCAAAGCAACTGAACAACATTCATTAGGAAAACAGTGTTTCAATAATGCAAAATGACAGTTAAAGGCAGTTCATCATTGAATTCAGTGATGTCATCTCTGTTCAGTTTAAATAGTGTCTGGCATTCGTTTTGCAATCAAGTCAACGATGACGCTGTAGATGAAGTGACCCCAACTAAGCAAGCCAGAGTTGACAGCGGCAAGAAACCGAAACTCCATCGGTGACAGAATGGAGAAAAAAGTTCTCCTCTGACCAGACGAAACCATTAGTTCAATTCCAGGCTGCAGCAAAGTTAGATTGTGCAGAAGAATCATCTGTTTCCTGTGGTCTTGTCCTGGTGGTCCTCTGAGACAAGGTCTTTACAGGGGATCTGTATCTGGGGCTCTAGATGTCCTGGTTTCCGCTGTCTTTCAGGGCTGTAGAGGTCCTTTCTAGGTGCCGACCCACCATCTGGTCTGGATACGTACTGGATCCGGATGACTGCAATGACCCTCTGATCTGGATACAGACTGGATCTGGTGGCTACAGTGACCTCGGAATAAGAGAGAAACAGACTAATATTAGTGTAGATGCCATTCTACTAATGATGTAGCAAGTACATTATGGGAAATGTTCCCGGTTCACCTAATTAATGCAGCCTAAAAGTCCTTTAACGGATTTGGATATTAGAAGCATATTGGTATGTTATGTGTAAGCCAGGTTAAAGAGATGGGTCCTGACAATTATACTGCACTGACATGTATTTTATAACTCTGCTGAAACATTCTGTTTGAGCCAGACACTGTGTTTTTGGAACATTGAAGCTAAACTGGTCTATAATGGTCAAAATGGCTCTTTAGCTAGTGCATGCTAGTAGACTATCTTGGATCATCCATGAAATTGATGGAAATTGCTTTCTTGAATCAGCTAAAGACCAGATAATAACCAACTAATGACTTGTTTAGACCAGATAATGACAAGCTTGAACCAGCTAGAACCATCAACTGACCTGCTAAGGACCAGATAATAACCAATTCGGACAAACTGAGGAAAATCTTTACCTGATAAATAACCATCTTAAACCAACTAACAAATAACTCAGACCAGCTTAAACCTGGTTAGGCCAGCTAATGACAAGCTTGAACAGCTATTGACAAGCATGAACCAGTTTATGGCCAGCCTGAACCAGCTAATGACCAGCTCTGACAAGCTAAGTACCAGCTTGACTCAGCTAATTATCTGCTTGAGTTAACTAATGAGCAGATCAAACCAGCCAAGGACCAGTCTGAACAAAGTAAGGACCAGTATAGATTGAACCAGTTTATGACCAGCTCAAATCATATAATTACAGGTTGAGGCAGGTAATGACCAGATTAGACTAGCTAATTATGAGCTTAAACCAACTGATGACCAACTCAAATCAGCTCGGACCAGCTAATGACCTGCTTAGTCCAGCTAATGAAAAGCTACAACAGCTAATGGACAATGTATAAATGTATAAATAGACTGAATAGTATTCACTGTATAAATTCAATAAACATTCATTCTTATTCTACAAAAGTGATTCAGTCAAGGACAGTGAGTAATATTCTTTCTGTTGTTTGATTTACATTATTGACACAAATGGCAACAGCAGCTATATAAGGCTGCTTTAAAAGAATAGTTCACCCAAAAATAAAAATGTTGTTGTTCTTAACCTATATGAGTTTCCCCTCTGATGCTGATCACAAAAAGAATATATTTGGAACAATACTGGTAACCAAAAAAAATAAATAAATAAATTTTTTGAGTCAACAGGGACCAGAAACTTTCTGGTTATGAACATTCTTCAAAATAACTTCTATTATGTTGAGGAGAACAGGTTGGACCGGTAAACAACTATTAACTTTCTGCAACTATCTAACGATGAGTTTAAACCAGCTAGAAACCAGTTTCCATGTTCCAAGCTACCTGCTTAAAATGGATCTTACAACAAACATTTTATGTATTTGTTTCTAAAAAAAAGAAGCTTTGCTGCAGGCGAAGATTCATAACCACAGTGCTAATGTTAATTCCAAGAAAATGCTGGAACACTGGGAGACCTTTATGACAGGTCATCCACAGTTGGAAATTTAGTTTTAATCTTTTAAGTCTTCAGTAAACGAACAGAAAATGATGTTGTCTTCTTATATGTGTTATAATCCCTGAGTTGTTTGTGAAATTAAAGACAAAAACAAGGCTTAACTTCAGCCCTCATATAGTACTTGAGAGCCCAGTGTTGTCACTTGGCTCATAATGCTGGGTTCATTGAGGTGGTTAGCAAAGGACAGGAAGTCTTTTAAACGTCTCAAGCATCATGGGTATTTATAAAGTCAATAATCAGTGTAAATACAGAGAGACAGATAAAGGGGGAAGCTAAGAAATTATCAAGTGAAAGAGTGGAAACATGAAAACTCTATTAAATAAACAATCTCTCTCGCTCACTCCCTGTCTCTCTGTGTAAACTGTCATGGTATAACCGCAAACTATAAACAGAGCCAGACTGCAAAATTACAGTTCAAAACCACGATTAAACTAGCACTTGCATCCTTGCTATCACTGATCTTACTTTCCTCTACTGTGTTAGCATGGGTGCTAAATGATAGCATTTTCCTCATATAGAGCGCCTTTTGGACATTGTAAATTGGTTTCATGTGATAAATGTGTGCAGTACAGGATATTAGACAGCACAATGGAAAAAGACAGGCAAAGAAAGCAAACTAAACTTGAGAACAGCCAGTAGTGGCTTGGATTAGGAAAGTAGCTTGTTTGTAAGATTACTTACAGAATGACATTAATGATTATGGATCTCTGTGACGCTTAGCATTGGTCACAATTTAAAACGACAACATGCTGTCACCTAGTGGTTTGACGTTCAATGTACACTTCATTTGCAAACAATATATTTCATGTTATGCACAAAGGCAAAAATAGCTAAAAAGTAACAACAATTAAGTAAAAAGTAATAATATCAACAATGACAATAAAACAATTATAGTTAGTACCTAAGTATATAATAAAATTATCTTAGCAATCAAAAATGCAGTAGGCCTATGTTAGTAAACAATATATCTGCCTCTAAATATGAAGACTGAGAGCTGCTCTTTGAAGGTAGACCAGAGTGTACAGTGTGGTTGATCAGATTCACAGATTATTCCCCACGTGGGTGAGTGTGTGTATGTGAGAGAGAGAGCATGTGTTGCAAATAGATTGTACTATCTATTAGCCTATGTAACAGAGCTATCTAATTCTGTTCCTGGAGGTACAAAATCCTGCATCAATCATCAGTCAGGTGTAAACACACTTGAAAGTTTCTTGTTTTATTTTGTTTTATTTTATTTTATTTAAAGAAGCCTTGAAGATGACAATAATGATATTAAATTTAGATGAGGCTGAGTCTGGGTAGTATGATATTGTAGGCTTTATGATTGATTAGTAGCTTAAGTTTTATATTCAAATGACCTACGCCCTTCTGTACTTGCGCAATTCAGTCTGAGGGTGGCATTCTAATGTTGATTGGCAGGTAAATGTAAGTAAATGTAAACCTTAATGTTGTAGCCTATTTATTGTGTCAGAATATTGATTTAGAATGTTACGAGTTGTGGAAAAGCCACATGGATTCTCACAAAAAATGCAACTGATGAGCATGCCCTGGATAATTGACTATACATAATATTTTACTTTTTTATATAGGCTATATCCTATATTTATTATATTGTTATCAATATTAAGATAGTATTAAGTTATACTTAACAATTTGATGGTGATTTAGGCTTATTTAAGAATTTTTTTATTCAAAGAACAAAAAAACAAAAACAAAAAAAAAACGTCCAATCCAAGTTAGGGAGTGTCTCAAAAGTCTAAATATCTATAACTGTACATATTGTTATATAGATATAAAGTCATATAGCATATAGACGATTTTATTAAGTGAAGTAACCTGCAAGAACAGGGCATTGATTTTATTAATGGTTGGCCTGAAGGTGTCCTTCAAAGCAGACTAGCTGGCAGATTTTAGCTATCTTTTTAGCTCTCTTCTTGTGTGTGCTTCGAGGTGCACATGTTCATGAGTGGGACAGTTTGCTCTCGGTAGACTCTTTTGTAGCAATATACTCAGACGTTAAAAAAGGCATCAAAACATGTCATGCTCCCAAAATCCAAGTCATTTAAGATGTGTCAAGGATGTGTGAATGCAGGAGCTATAACAAAACGTTTCTATGAGTTAAATAATATAAATAATTTTTTTCAAATAATTTTTTGTTTGGTACTCCACTTACACACTCACACTATTCAATTGTATATTTTTATGCTACACATATTTTTTTTTAAATCTGAATGATTTTGTTAATCATTGTCACGCATTTTTATGATAGTCCCTTAATTTTCTCAGCGAATGTCAAATTAATGTCAATCATCAAACAAACTTTACAGGAGTTTGATATGCCATCATTTGTTGTTTCTCAGAAAGGTGAGTCACTATTTTGCTTTCTGTTTCTTTTAGCGGTATGGTTTCTTGGTCAGACTTTATTCTGGTATCATACAGTTATCTGTTATTTAAGTAAAATTGATTTTCAGTTCCTCTTAGTCTGTGGTCTGCACAGCTGTGGGATGAATTATCACATGAAGAGAGTCATGTAAAATATAACATTTTTATTAAGCAGTTTATATTAAGCAACACCATCAACTCAAAAGCAAAACAAGAAAAGTAAAATCACAAAGATAAAAATTAATAATTGTCTCTTTAACATAAATGGACAAATAGGGGATATAAATTAATAATAATATTAAGATCAACATTTAAAAATAAGGAATAAGAGCAAACTATTTGGATACTTTGGGGTGATTGTTCTGGGAAATTCAGTGATCATCTTAATATTTGATATAGTGGCCTGATACTTTTGTGAGAACACATTTGACTTGGCCATAATTGCTACTGATCTTTAGGACATGTCTTTTTTCCGCTCTGTAGCAGCAGATAAATAGAGAGAGACAGGAATAGAGAAAACAAGCGCCATGGTGGAGTGTGTGCATAGTTGTGCTCAAAATATTAAGTATGACAATACAGTCAAAGTGCTAAATTTAATTTATCATTTTTAACCAAACATTTTTTTTTTTTTTTTTTTTTTTAAGTTTATTTGGATAGGGACAGATACAATAACATAGATAAACTTTGACAGTCATCTGATGCATGTATCATAATGTTTTTAGCTAAAGCTAATTTACAACACTTGTCCCCAAGTAGGGCTTTTTGGTAAAAAAAAAAAAAAAAAAGGAAACAAACAAATATAATTTCATTCATATCAACATTAATATAATAACAGAAAAGAAAAAGGCTAAAAATGCAATACAATGGGAAGTAATACAAAAGTACTAAAAGTATACAGAAAGGACAAACTCAGAAGACTAAATATGAGAGCAACTTTGTTCCTGAATTAACCACAATTTGATTTTTTTTTTGAAGGTGGCTAATGTTGGGATGCATTTGAGATGATCTGGCAGAGCATTCCATAATTTTGCCCCTTTCACTGAAACAGCAACCTTGCCAAATGATGTTCTACGAAAAGGGATGTAACAATTGATTTTAGAAGCAAATCTGGTGCATCTAGTACTTTGCTGTCTTGTTATTATTTTGCAGAGCGGTAGTGGAGAAGCATCATTTAAGCATTTGAAGACCAGTTTAACCAGATGCAGAGAAATAAAATTAGCAAAACTTAAGATCTTATATTTACTTAGAATTTGGCAGTGATGATACCTTATTCTCTTCTTGTCTAGAACTTTCAAGGCTCGGTTGTAAAGACACTCTATGGGTTTGACTGATAACTGATGAGTTTCATCTCCTGATTTAAAAATTGGTATAACCAGAGCATTTTTCCAACCATCTGGGAATTGTCCTGATTTAATGGATATATTAACAAAATAGGTGAGAGGCTGGACCAAAATGCTGCTATATTTTTTAAGAAAAGCTGTATCTAAATTAAAAATATCTTTTGAGAAGGTGGTGTTAAGGTCCTGTATAGCTTTCAAAACAGCTGTCTCACTAACCTCCCTGAGCTGAAATGAGTTATCTTGACCTTCAAACAGGTCTACTTTTGTTAGGCCTTTATCATTACAGCATGGAAAGCTTGATGCTAGGTTGTTAACTGATTGTATAAAAAAGTTATTGAATTCATTAGCAACTTGTGCATTATCATTGATGGTGTGTTCACCCATTTTGAGTTCATATTTTGTTTGGGTGAGATTACCCTTTGGATTTAGTAGGCTGTTTATTTGTTTCCACATTAATTTGCCGTTCCCTTTAGCCTCTGTTAAAGCTTGAATATAATAATTTGATTTAGACATTCTAAGTTCTTTGACAACTTGGTTACGCAAACCTTTAAATAGTTTCAAATCAGTGTCCCTTCGGGTCTTAATAAAAGTTTTCAAGGCAAGGTCTCTCCTTTTCATCAGTTTTCGAATATTATCGTTCATCCATGGTAGCTGAAATTTCCTCTGGGATTTCTTTTGCTTTTTAATTTATTTATCTACAATACTCCCAATAAGAGACATAAGCTTATTACAGCAATCGTTTACTTTATCATATTGTTGAAGCTCATCCCAGTTAACACCCTTTAACTCTTTCTCAAATTCAGTCTGCTTTTTACGAGGTATTTCAAGTTTAAATAAGTACCGATTTTAATTTAAAAATCTACTCATTCTTTTTTTTGTCAGTTTTCTTGCAATTAAAATCATATTATGGTCAGATAGACCAGTAACCAAATTATATGTTTTTATGATTCTGTCAGGTTTGTTAGCGAAAATTAAATCTATTAGTGTTTGAGTATTCCTGGTGATACGTGTAGGGGTTTCAATCATTTGAATAAAATCATGTTTAGACGCAAGATTTTTCAGTTTTTTCCTGCAATGTTTGTCTATCCAATTTATATTAAAATCACCGAAGATGAGCACCTCATTCTTCTGCTTAAAATTTTTGAACATCGCATCCAAGTTTTCACAAAGCGTTGCAGTGCATGCCGAGGGAGGATTATATACCACTAAAATATAAAATTGCATACTTTGCGACAATATTACATTAATACATAGACATTCAGTTGACATATCAACAGTTGGATACATTTGCTTTGCGTTGAACGTGTCCTTAATATAGATCAGTACACCCCCACCCCTTCCCACAGTTCGGTCCCTTCTAAAACATGTATACCCCGGAACATCGATTATACTAGTTGGAATTTTATCATGCAGCCAAGTTTCGCTAATACATAGGAAATCGACGTTGGACTCAGACAACAATATCCTGATCTCATCTCGCTTGGGAAATAAGCTTCTGATGTTTAAATGACCTCCTAAAATACCTTTAGGCTTTGCCGTGGGATCCCAAACCACTCTGGCATGATTAACAGTCTGAAAGAATAAAGTTTGTCTCTGTTTAGTCAATGCTTGTGTTTGGAGTGATCTTACTTTGTCGGGGACAGTTCTTATTCGCCGACCAGCACTGTTAGCTGAGCGGTTCAGGGAACTCGCAAAGGCCAGCTTGTTATCCACCGTCGCGCCGGCCCCAGTCAACCCCTCTACCGCGCAGGTCGTTCTCTCCGCCGTCCCTCCAACATCGCGGAGCTGCACGTTCAGGTCCCCGCGCCAGGCTCCGTCCTCGCCGGCGAACAGAGACCGGCCATCCACGAGCACTCCAGGTAGTATGGAGCCGATCGAACCAGTGTCATTCAGGGCAAGAAACTCCACTCGCTGGCGGGGAAGGAGGCCCGCCGCGCCATCAACAGGTGCACCCACAGATGCACCCACAATGCCCGGGCCTGGATTGAGCTGCACATCTCCCGCCAGCAGTACCAGAAGGAAAAGGTATGATGCCGCATAGGATTTGTTTGCTTTAATGCAGTTGGAGTAACATTTTGTTGTGCGTAAAGTGCGCCTTGGATCAAAGATTAAAAAGGAACGGTAAATGATGAGTTGTCCATATCCGAAGTTATACAGTTGTATTTTCTGGGGGAAAAGGCTTATTTGATCATTTCTTACAAACTCTGATTGGGTTCTGGATTTTAAGAAATCAGTCTTAGAGGCAAAAAATGTGAAAAATACCGCTGTAGTGCAGATGAACAGCAGGTAGAGACTCAAGTAGGGACTAAGATGGCATTGATTGTTTGTGTGCCGTCTCTGGCGTTCAGGTTGTTTCTGATCAAAACGCGCACATATACTTTGTTTTTTGTTAGATATCAGCGGTGATTGCATCGGTGTTAAAAGCTTGACCAACCAGTATTTAAGGTGTGTGGATCTAACAAAGAGATGAGTAAGTCTGGAAGAAAGTGCAGCAAACACGGAGCCCCACCAACCATGTGTGCGCGCCATCTTTCGCGACTTCTACCAAGTCGCGGAAGTCGCGAAAGATGGCACATGTGTTACCTCGGAATCAAACCCACATCTTTTTGCACTGCTAACACAATGCTTTACCACTGAGCCACAGGAAATGTGGTTTTGTCCTTTTGTATTTAGTCAACATGTTTTCTGTGAATAACAGCATTTTGGAACTTTGCTGAGATAGCTCAACGCGCTGCAATTCAAGAAAACACATGCAAATTGAAAAAACACCAGCAAAAAAAAACAAAAAACATCTTCATCAGTTTGACAACACAAGTGCTGCAAATCCTCACAACACATGCATATAACGAAACGCGCTGCACATCATCACAACACATGCATATAACCAAACGCACTGCAAATCATCACAACACATGCATGTGTTGAACTGAAAGGTGAGGGGTTTTTTTCATGGTGTTTTTTAAATATAATATTTCAAGGTTAATGAAAATAAATTTGCAATGCTTAATTAATTGATTCTTAATTTGCATGTGTTGTGAAGTATTTGCAGCGCGTTTTGCCATATGCATGTGTTGTGATTATTTGCAGCGTGTTTCGTTATATGCATGTGTTGTGAAGATTTGCAGCGTGTTTTGTTATATGCATGTGTTGTGATGATTTGTAGTGCGTTTCGCTATATGCATATGTTGTGATGATTTGCAAACTGATGAAGATGGTTTCTTCATTTGCTGATGTTTTTTCAATTTGCATGTGTTTTCTTAAGTTGCAGCGTGGTGAGCTTTCTCTGCCACAGTATTTACCACTAAGCCACAGGAAATGTGGTTTTGTCATTTTGTATTTAGTCAACATGTTTTCTGTGAATAACAGCATTTTGGAACTTTGCTGACACTACTGTAATCAATTTGTGAATTATAGATGCATCAATAGTACAATTCTGGGTGACTAATTAGGTAAGCCAGTAATAGTTATATTTTTTGTAAATGTTCTATTATTATTTGAATAATAATAAATTATTGATTATAATAATATTGATTAATTATATGTAAACAAATATGATAATATTAGGTATTGACAAGCAAAGTTTAAAGAAAAATGCCTGCAGTTCTCATAGGGATTATGAGTTCCCACCCAGCATGCAACGTGTCAAAAGTTCAAAGTTCAAGTTCAAGTTCGTGTTTTTTTTTATTTAATACAACTTTTCTGAATAAAAGTATCAGTTTCTTTCTTTCTACTTTATTTTTGTGTAATGTGTTCTCTATCTCAGAGAAAGTAATCAGAATGCTACATTGTGGGTACAAGTCATACATGCCTTACAAACAACAACAACAACAACAAAAAATTAAGGGAGAAAATATGTGTGTGTGTGTGTGTGTGTATGTGTGTGCATAATTAGGTTCATTAGTTTTAGTTCATGGACATTAGTTTTGTTGTGTTGTAATCATTAGCGCACTTCATAAAACAAACAAAGCAAGTATTGCAAATGAATAAAACAACATACAGTATGTCATGCAGTCACCATTTTGATAGTAAATTTGATGATTTTTAATGCATTAAATGCATATGTAATATATTATAGCTTCAACAAAACATTTGCTTTGAGTTCTAACAGTGTTTTGGTTGCATTTACACAGTTTGGACAATCATACAGCCATCACCACCGTATGGTGTTTAATAATGGATCACTTTGCTAAATTGTTTTAATTGATTCAAAATTTTATTTCTTAGGGTTAATAATTAGTACACAGTACAACAATATATGAGAATAACATCACTCTGAGCTCGCATTATAATGTCATTCGGGTGTTTGAAACATTCTGCAAACTGATAAGAAATTATATTATTTTATAGTATTCTATAAAACTAGGTTATAAATATTTAATGTTGACTCCAAGGGGATTGTAAAAACAAACAAAAAAAACACCAAAGGCATCATTTATTTACCCTCATGTTGTTAGAAACTCATATGACTTCTGTTCTTTGGAACACAAAAGGAGAAATTCTGATAAATCTCTTTTGCATTCAAATTCATGGATAAGATGATGAATATGCTGAGGTCAAACTAGAATACTAGAACTAGTACAACATGAGGGTGAATAAATGTTGTGAATAAGTTAAACTGTTTATTGTTTACAGTAATATTGAGACATAAAGAGTTTCTGCAAGAGCTGTAAGTTATGAAAAACACTGC
Source organism: Carassius auratus (assembly GCF_003368295.1). Taxonomy (NCBI): domain Eukaryota; kingdom Metazoa; phylum Chordata; class Actinopteri; order Cypriniformes; family Cyprinidae; genus Carassius; species Carassius auratus. Next base: position 25,360,953 of record NC_039246.1, on the reverse strand, counting down.
ACAATAATGCACTGCAGTTTCTGATGTTGTGCAGTGTTCAGAATCAGCTGTGATACAAGACTTTGTTTATATAATTCCCTGGTTTATGTTTTTTCCAGCATTTTTCTGTATGTTGGTTTACATGACTTAGATTTGTTGGACAAAAGTTTTTCATTTATTACAAATATTTTTACATATCTTATTTTCTTTAAACCCAAAATATAATAATAAAAGATTATGCCAAACTTGTTATGATAGGATCATTTTATCACCATGGCATATTTCCATTTACTGACAAATTAAAAACATGTTCATCATAGGAAAGATTTGTTTATGCCATTTCAAGTATTAACTGTATGTATTTTAGATTAAACCAAGATATCACCATAGTGATTTGGTGAGGACATTCTCACAGGCTGTGTAACTTGGTTGCTGGCCTCTTATGTGATGCATATCTTGTTTTCTTTCTCTCTCTTCAAGAAATGGCGTGGAGGGCCCTGGCAGCGTTGTCCCTGCTACTGTGTTTTGTCTCATCTTGCTGTGACGATACTCAAGATTATTTCTTTTCTGAAACAGTCATCAACAATGTCGTTCAGGACCCTCAAACTGGCCGAATTTACGTGGGTGCCATTAATAACATCTATCAGCTAAACTATAAACTACAGCTGGAGAGCAGTGCTGTAACAGGCCCTAAGAGGGACAACCCACATTGCACTCCACCAATCACTGCACATTGCACTGATGCAAAGGATATGGACAACATCAACAAACTCCTGCTGGTTAACTCCGCCAATGGCAACTTGGTTGTTTGTGGAAGCCTTTTCAGGGGCATCTGCTCTTTGTTAAACCTCAACAGTGTCGACAAACAGGTGTACTACAGTGACACTAAAGGCGAGAAGACATACGTAGCCAGCACAGAGGAGTCGGTTGCCGTTGTGGGAGTTATTTCTTATTTAATTGAAGATAATAATAATAATGCAAACCTCAGCGTATTTCTTGTAGGGAAGGGCTATGGTAGCTCAGACAGGTCGAAACTCATTAGCACCCGTTTGCTGCAGGAGTATGGAGACATGGATGTTTTTGAGAACATGGTTGAAGCTTCCACTGTGCAAGCTAGTCCTTTTGTCCAGCGTTACCTCCACGACTTTCGTCATGCTTTCAAAGACAATGGCTATATCTATTTCTTGTTTTCACGCACTCTAGGCACCAGGAACAATAGGAAAATCACATTTATAGCACGTCTGTGTGAGAATGACCAACATTACTATTCTTACACCGAGCTCCAGCTTAACTGCTCCGTCAAAACTGAACAACAGGAGAACACATACAACAAGGTCCAAGCAGCATATCTGGCCAGACCAGGAGAAGTTTTGGCTAGGGAGATCATCCCTTCGAATCTCAACGATAAAGTTCTGTTTGCTGTGTTCAGCGCGGATGAGGATGGTGGCCATTCTGCCTTGTGCATGTACCCGCTCAGCAGCATTAATGCCAGGCTTAAGGAGGTGATTGAGTCCTGCTTCATAGGAGAAGTTCTGGAGGACGAGAAACCAAAGACCGTTTATTCACCCTACATCTCCAAGCCTGAGGCCATCTGCAAGACCAAAAGAAACGTGAGTTGTTGTGTTACTCCAATTCTGGTTCTATTTTGTGTGGGCCTTTATGACCCTTCTGAATGTGGTGTGTGTTTTCACCCAACAGAAGGAAATGGTGAAGGGATATAAGTGCGGTGCAGAGTTCCTTCCATCTCCACTAGCCAGTAAACCTGAGTACGCTCTGGCTGTTAAACCCATCTACACCCGAACTGACATGCTGACAGCTGTAGCTGTGGCAGTGGAGAATGAGCACACTGTGGCATTTTTGGGAACCTGTGGAGCAGATGTCTTAAAGGTGACAAAAAAAAGATTGTTGGTTCAAACACAAGAATGGATGCTTATGATCTACAACCACTTGAGTAGGGCACTTAACCCCAAGACTTACTTTAAAGGGGGGGTGAAATGCTATTTCATGCATACTGAGTTTTTTACACTGTTAAAGAGTTGGATTCCCATGCTAAACACGGACAAAGTTTAAAAAATTAAGTTGTACGTTTGAAGGAGTATTTTTGTTCCAAAAAAACCTCTTCCGGTTTGTCACAAGTTTCGGAAAGTTTTTTTCGAGTATGGCTCTGTGTGATGTTAAATGGAGCGGAATTTCCTTATATGGGTCCTAAGGCACTTCTGCCGGAAGAGCGCGCGCTCCCGTATAGTCACTGATCAGAGCGTGAGCATCGCGAAAAGTCACAAAAGAAGTGTGTTTTTGGTTGCCAGGGCAAGACAACCCTGCACAGATTACCAAAAGAGAAACATCATTAAGGGACCAGTGGATGGAGTTTATTTTTACAGAGCATCAACGGAGTTGTGCAAGTGTTTTTGTTTGTTCCCTGCATTTCGAAGATGCTTGTTTTACAAACAAGGCCCAGTTTGACGCCGGGTTTGCACATCGTTTATTTCTTAAGGATAATGCAGTCCCAACGAAAAAGGGTCACGATCGTGTGTTGGAACCGCATGCGGTGAGTAAAACTGCTTCAAATATCTCTGTGTTGTTAACTTAGCTATCAGCGCGTAAGTACATCAGGTAAACAACATGCGATGTTGTCATCAAACTGCACTTTCCACATGTACAGCTTAAAAAAAAATAAAATAAAAATAAAAATAAGACGACATAAAGTGGAACTTAGTCATTTTCCAAAACCGCTATGCAAATATATACAGTTTCAGTACATACCACATAGAGACGCCTTTGCTGATGCTGCTCTTGTTAAATTTCAGCCTCTGGATCTGTGTCACAGCTTCCAAACGCTCTCAACGCAAAAGCCTACTGGCGCTCGTGATTCTTTAGCTCCGCCCACACGTCACGCCTCTAGGCGCTCGTGTTTTTCCGGGAAAAATCGGTATAGACTATCTTTCTCTTATAAATATAATAAAAATAAAGACTTTTTGGAGTTATGAAGGATGCAGTACTACTCTATAGGTACTCAAGATTAACAGGATATTGAGTGAAAATGAGCATTTCACCCCCCCTTTAACTTAATGTTCATGTAATAGAGTGTATATTTGAAGAGTTTAGATGCAAAAGCCTCTTAGTGCCGTTTGAAATTTTCTTCTAAAATAAGCATTTTTCTCCTGCTCCTATGTTTACCCTTACGAAAGGAAAATATATTTACCGATATATTTCTTAAAATATATTGTGATATATTGTAATATATTATTTTCCCTTTTTATTTTCTAATATTTTATATATTTGAATACATTTAATAATATATTGATGATACATATATTATATAATATATTGCAAAATATACAAATGATTGCCGCTTTCAATATATTGCAATATATTGGAAAAAAATAATATATATAAGAATATATGCCTTATATATTACATGATATTTTCCAATATACTGCAATATATTTTTGCTTCATAAGGGTATGTCAGTTATTATATTAATATTAATTAATGGCAAGAAAATAACCTATTAATTGACATAAAAGTCAATTACTGAACCTAAACATAGGAGACTGAGAAAAATGATCATTTTAGCAGAAGACATTGGCATCTGAACTCTTCATTTGTAAATCACTTATAAAATAAAATATGACAGATGTGTGCTACACTGCTTATAAAGGCTTGTAATTTTGTACTTTCAGGTGCATCTTGACCCTAGCCACCCTGACCTTTATAACAAGATTCCAGGGGAACGCACAGATGGTGGGGTGAACAAAAACCTCTTTTTTAATTCAGCTTTGGATCATTTGTACATCACCACTGGGAGAAAGGTTTGTTTACGAACATGTCTATAACATACAGATCAGGGGCCTGTACCATGAAGCCTGATTAGCTGGCTATTCAGGTAAGTTTCAGTTTCAGTTTAATTTGCACCAGTCCTGGGTTTTAGGTACCATAAAAGCGGCTTGGCTTTTAGCTGCATTCATTGTCATAATAACTTATGATCCACATCTAACCTGCCCAGGGCAGGTTATGTTCTGAAACTAGACCAATCAGATGTTAACAAAGTGACACGTCTGGTGCAAAAAAGTTACTCCCCAGTTTCTCTTCATCCAAATTAAATAATAATTACTGAGAATTATTTTATATGATTTATATAATTGTTATGATTTAAGTTATTATTAATAAATTACAAGCAATTTTAGTTTAACAATTATTATAAAGCATTTATTTTAAATGAATATATTAATATATGCAGATCTTATTTAATATTACTAAGCTGTAGAATCAATAGATTATGATCTAATAATCACTATGCGACCTTACATGTTCGAGTGTCTATCTCTATTTATTTATTCATTCATTTATCAACTATATAAACTTACTTTCAAATTTCACTTGTGACTGCACTGATGCAGCAAGATATTTTCATTTATTTGTCCTCTTTCATGGACAAGTACCTTTCTCAGTGTAAATGCATTTCAATTTCTCATATTCTTCGATCTTTTAACCTTTAGAAAGAGTTTTGGATGTAGCTGGCTTTCACACTTGCTCTGTGTTGCAAGGCATGTGATTGGCTGTTTGCCTCTGATGTCACACATTAATGGGAATGCACCTCACAAAACCAGGATAGAAGTGTGAGTTACAGTTGATGGCTGTATGTGAGTTTTGAGGGAAGTTGATAATCAGCATCATGTTATCAACTAAGTGGTTTGGTTTTATCTTCTCTAAGCTAATCTTGTAACTCTGAATTTGTTTAGCTACCATCATGGTACAGGCTTCATGTTGAATAAGCAGAGATCATTCACTTTTTGAGCAATGCATGCTTGCCAAGCTAGAAGGAATACAGATGTCTTGAAATATAACACATCTCTGTTATATGCCTAGGCTCTGTAATCTGCCACAAAAATGTAACAACAGGCTGTCATAATCTTTTTGTGCTCTAATCTTAACACATTTAACCTAATTATTTATTTTTCTTGGGTTAGGTGAAGTCGAGTCTGGACTAAACTATAAACATTTCAAATTACTTCAACTTGGTCAGAAGACTTCTTTGTGTTGTGTTCTTATTCAAAGTTTTAAAACATAATAAAAAAAATTAAGGCCTTGTTAGGCAGTTTTTATAATCAATTGCGTCAATTAGGTTAAACTTATTTTTATAATAAACAAAAATCCAAAGGCAAATAATACTCAATCACTGAAGTATAAAATATATAAAATATACTTCCATTGTCCTGGAGGACTCCGGCTTTGCGGATTAGACAGAGCCTTTTTGTTACCCAGGGTCTGTCACGGTTGGTAAACCATGATTTCTGTGTTTTGCACTTTGTGGGTGAAGTCTGTGTGTTACACGTCTGCACTGATTAGTTTGTGGGCGTCTCCGTTAATTCTCATCAGCAACAGCTGTCATTCATTACTCATCCCTATATAGTGGCTTGTCTAGCGTCTTGTGTTCGTGAGAGCGTTGTTTCATGATTGTGACCTATGCTTTACTTTCTTGTGTGTTTCTGCGTTGGATGTCCGTGTCTCCCTGGAACAACACCACTTACCTTCGGCTCGCTTCCCCGCAGTTCCTGTGTCACCCTCTCCTGCTTCCAACTCACCTCCGCTTTCCGGATTCGTCACTCATCACCACCATCTTGGACTGTGCATTCCTCCCAGCGTTATTTGTGTCTCAGTATTGTCTTGTATCATTGTCTTCATTAAATTACATTAACCTCGCACTTGCTTCCTGCCACTCCTTCACCCAGTCGTTACAGAACGCTCTCACCCAACATGGAAGCAGCAGGCACCACTTCACTGTCTGAATTATTTCATCACAGCATCAAGCGTATGGATCAGCAGCAGGAAAGCATTGTGAACACCGGACGTGTGATCCAAGCGCTAGTGACACAGGTGTCCAAGCTCACCCAGCAGATTCATCAACTAACCTCTCCCACTGTGCCCACCGCACCACCTGCGCCGCCCGTCTCCCGGGAGACCTCCCAGGACCACTTCCATCCAGAGCCGCGACTTCCGGCGCCAGAGAGTTACTCCGGTGAGCCAAACTTTTGGAAGACTTTCCTTAACATATGTTCCATGCATTTTGCATTGCAGCCCCGCACCTTCAGTCCAAGGTTGCATTTGCTCTTACCCTACTCTCTGGCAGGTCCGCCTTATAGGGGACGGCAGTGTGGGAGAATCAACATCCATGTTGCACCTCATTCCACGCCCTTTCCGAAGAGATGAAACAGGTGTTCGATCAAGCCGTGGCCGGCAGGGAGGCCGCTCACCAGCTCTCGGACATCAAACAAGGAAAATCATCGGTGGCGGACTATTCCATTCAGTTCCGCACCCTGGTGGCCGCGTGCAAGTGGAACGAGGCGGCGCAGTGGGATTGATTCCTGCATGGGCTGGCCAACTGTGTTCAGAAGATCTACCTCCTCGAGCTGCCCCCAATGCTCAATGGCCTAATTGACCTGGCACTCCGGGTGGACGCTTGGATTAACCGCCTGGGTAGACAAGTCAGTCCTACATGCCATTACGTCTCTCCGGAAAGGGGACGCTCGAGTCGAGAGAACATGGTCAGTCCCGTCTACGATCTCAAACCCATGCAGGTGGGTAGAGCTCGGCTTTCCCGGAGGGAGAGAGAGTGGCGGAGGTCCCAAGGACTATGCTTATATTGCGGTGGCTCGGAGCATTCCAGCCATTCATGCCCGGTAAAAGAGCCAGCCCGGTAGTAAGATTGAGGCTACTATCGGGTGGGATCTCTGCCGGGAAGTATTCAACCACATCGTCGACTCTCCTTCCGGTGAAACTGCGGTGGGAGAACCACACTCACGACTGTCACGCCCTTCTGGACTCTGGGCCTGAAGGTAATTTCATTGACTCTCTCCTTGCACATCACTTGAACCTTCCTGTCCTTCCTGTGTCTCATCCCATCCAGGTCACCACACTCAATGGCCAGGAACTGCCACACGTCACCCGCTACTCTGAACCCATAACTCTGCTCACCTCAGGCAATCACAGTGACACCATATCCTTTTACCTCATGGACTCCCCTGTAGCTCCCATTGTTTTAGGTCACCCCTGGTTAATCAAACATAATCCATGAGTGGATTGGGGTTCCAACACAGTCACCTTGTGGAGTGAGAGTTGTCATGAGTCTTGTCTGGTTTCTGCTTGTCCTGTTGTGTCTGTTTCTGTCTTTCAGAAAGAGACCATGGTGTTATCAAACGTGCCCGCAGAGTACTTGGACCTAAAGGAGGTGTTCAGTAAGTCCCGTGCTGCCTCTCTTCCTCCGCATCGTCCCTATAGATTTAGTGCCAGGTAAGTCTCCGCCTAAAGGCAAGCTTTACTCTCTTTCTATTCCGGAGAGGGGGCGGCCATGGAGATATAATTTCTGATTCTTTGGCATCGAGGTTCATCCGCCCTTCCTCTTCTCCAGCGGGGGTGGGATTCTTTTTTGTGGGTAAGAAGGATGGTTCTCTGTGACCTTGTATTGACTACTGAGAGCTAAACAACATCACGATAAAGAACAACTATCCGTTACCGTTGATGTCTTCAGCTTTCGAGAGGTTACAGGGAGCATCCGTATTCACAAAATTGGATTTACGTAACGCTTATCATTTGGTCCGCATCAGGAAGGGGGATGAATGGAAAACCGCCTTTAACACCCCTAGAGGGCACTTTGAATATTTGGTGATGCCATTCGGGCTCTCCAACTCGCCAGGGGTTTTCCAAGCACTCGTTAATGACGTGTTGAGAGACATGGTAGATCAGTTTATATATGTTTACCTGGATGACATGCTGATTTTTTCTTCATCTCTCCAGGAACATGTTCAACACGTCAGACGAGTGCTCCAGAGATTACTCGAGAATGGGCTTTTTGTCAAGGCAGAGAAATGCGTATTCCGTGAACAGTCTGTCCCCTTCCTAGGGTATATCATCTCGTCCGAGGGAATACGTATGGATTCTGACAAAGTTAAGGCTGTGATAGACTGGCCATCTACAGATTCCCATAAGGCCCTACAGCGGTTTCTGGGGTTCACCAATTTTTATCGACGTTTCATTCATAATTTCAGCCAACTAGTCTCACCTCTGACGGCCTTGACCTCCCCCAGTACTCCGTTCAGGTGGTCGGATGCAGCCAAGACTGCATTTACCAACCTCAAGAGTCACTTCGTTTCAGCTCCCATCCTTGTAGCCCCTGATCCCACACGGCAGTTCGTGGTGGAGGTCGATGCATCAGAGGTGGGGGTAGGAGCAGTTCTTTCCCAACGTACTGCCTCGGACGATAAGATGCATCCCTGAGCGTTTTTCTCATCGTTTATCTCCTGCTGAACGCAATTATGCCATTGGTAACAGAGAATTGTTGGCCATCAAATTAGCTTTAGAGGAGTGGCGTCACTGGTTGGAAGGGTCAGGGGTACCTTTCATTGTTTGGACCGATCACAAAAATTTAGAGTACATTAGAACTGCTAAAGACTCAATTCCTGGCAGGCTCGGTGGGCACTTTTTTCGGTCGTTTTGATTTTACTCGTACCGCTCGGGTTCCAAAAATGTCAAACCCCATTCTTTGTCACGTCTTTTTGATTCTTCCGCAAGCCCAGTGACTCCCGAGTATATTTTACCTGAGAAAATAGTCATCTCAGCACTCGTATGGGAGGTCGAAATGAAGGTCAAGACGGCCTTAGAATGGGTAACGCCTCCGCCCGGTTGCCCACCGAATCGTTTATTTGTGCCGGAGGAGTTACGGTCCAAAGTTATTCATGGGGTCACTGCTCTAAAGTTGCTTGTCATCCAGGGATAAGCCGAACCAAGGGGTTAGTAAAACAACGATTCTGGTGGCCACTCATGGCTCATGACGTTGATTTTGTTTTGGCTTGCTCAGTTTGCGCCAGTGGTAAGTCGTCTAACCGGCCTCCTGATGGGCTTCTTCAACCGCTGTCTGTCCCTTCGAGACCCTGGTCACATATCGCACTAGATTTTGTTACCGCCCTCCCGCCCTCTAATGGCCAAGGAGACAGCGGTCACTGTCCTAGATCACGTCTTTCGGTTACATGGCCTCCCGGTAGACGTGGTTTCTGACAGTGGATCCTAATTCATATCCAAATTTTGGAAGGAATTTTGTAAATTGCTAGGAGCGACGGTTCGTCTGTCTTTGGGTTATCATCCCCAGAGTAACGGGCAGTCTGAGTGAGCCATCCAAGATTTAGAGAGAACATTGCAATGTTTGGTCTGCAAGAATCCTTCTTTCTGGAGCCAACAACTCTCTATGGTGGAGTACGCTCACAATTCGTTACCAGTGTCAGCCACGGGCCTCTCTCCGTTTCAGTGCAGCTTAGGTTACCAGCCACCAGCTTTTCCTAGTCTGGATTCTAAAGTCGCGGTCCCCTCCGCTCCCGCCTTTGTCCAGAGGTGCCACCACACCTGGACCAGAGCCCGCGAGACTCTGCTCCGGATGAGGGAGCGCACTAAGGCCAAGGCCGATCGCCATCGGTCAAAGCCTCCCGTTTACATCGTGAGTCAAAAAGTGTGGCTTTCTACTAACAATATTCCTCTCTGTTCCGTTTCTAACAAATTAGCTCCCAAATTCATTGGCCCGTTTACTCTCACCAAGACCATTAGTCCGGTGACAGTCCGCCTCAATCTACCTCCAGCGTACAGGAGAATACATCCCGCCTTCCATGTGTCCAAAATGAAACCCGTGTTTTATTCACGTATTAATCCGCCTACCCCGGTTCCCCCGCCGCCACATCTCGTAGATGGTGAACCGACTTATAGGGTTAATCATATTCTGGACTCGAGACGGAGGGGACGAGGATTCCAGTACTTGGTGGACTGGGAAGGTTATGGTCCAGAGTAGAGGAGTTGGGTACCTGCTAGGGACATACTGGATCACTCCCTTATTGATGATTACAATCAGCAGGTAGGCCCTTCTGGGAACTCCAGGAGGCATTTTTAGAGGTGGGGGGGGGGGGGGGGTACTGTCACGGTTGGTAAACCGTGATCTCTGGGTTTTGCACTTTGTGGGTGAAGTCTGTGTGTTACGCGTCAGCACTGATTAGTTTGTGGGCATCTCCGTTGATTGTCATCAGCAACAGCTGTCACTCATTACTCATCCCTATATAGTGGCTTGTCTAGCGTCTTGTGTTTGAGAGAGTGTTGTTTCATGTTTGTGACATATGCTTTGCTTTCTTGTGTGTTTCTGCGTTGGATGTCCGTGTCTCCCCGGAACCCCGTCCACTCTACGCAACCCACCACCAAGCAACACCACTTACCTTCGGCTTGCTTCCCCGCAGTTCCTGTGTCACCCTCTCCTGCTGCCAACTCACCTCCACCTTCCGGGTTCGTCACTCATCACCACCATCTTGGACTGTGCATTTCTCCCAGCATTATTTGTGTCTCAGTATTGTCTTGTATCATTGTCTTCATTAAATTACATTAAAGGGGGGGTGAAATGCTCCTTTTCACTCAATCTCCTGTTAATCTTGAGTACCTATAGAGTAGTACTGCATCCTTCATATCTCCAAAAAGTCTTTAGTTATATTAAATTTATAAGAGAAAGATAGTCTGTACCGTTTTTTTTTTTCGGAAAAACACGAGCGGCTGGAGGCGTGACGTGTGGGCAGAGCTAAAGAATCACGAGCGCGCGTAAGCTTTTGCGTTCTGATCGTCTAAAAGCTGTGACATTACAGTGAGGAAAAAACCATCATCCAAAACAAACCATGGCTAACAGTCAGATTTAGCCGTATATTTATGATCCAGAATGAGAATCAGATCCCTAGGCTGAAATTGAACAAGAGCAGCAGCAGCAACGACTACAGCAGGACGTCTCTATGTGGTATGTATTGAAACTCTGTAAACTTGCTTAACGGTTTTGGAAAATGACTAAGTTCCACTTTATGTCGTCCTTTTTTTTTTCTTTAAAGGTGTACATGTGGGAAGTGCACTTTGATGCCAACATCGCATGTTGTTTACTTGATGTGCTTACGCGCCGATAGTTAAGTTAACAACACAGAGATATTTGAAGCAGTTTTACTCACCGCCTCCATCCACTGGTCCCTTAATGCTGTTTTTTTTGGTAATCTGTGCAGGGTTGTCTTGCCCTGGCAACCAAAAACACACTTCTTTTGTGACATTTCGCTCTCTCGCTCTGGTCAGTGAATGTCTCTGCTCTGCTCTACGGGCTGGCGCACGCTCTTCCGGGAGAAGTGCCCTTAGGACCCATATAAGGAAATTCCGCTCCATCTAACGTCACACAGACCCATACTCGAAAAAAACTTTCCGAAACTTGTTGAAACCTTGTGACAAACCGGAAGGAGTATTTTTGGAACAAAAATACTCCTTCAAACGTACAACTTAATTTTTGAAACTTTGTCCATGTTTAGCATGGGAATCCAACTCTTTAACAGTGTAAAAAACTCAGTATGCATGAAATAGCATTTCACCCCCCCTTTAACCTCGCACTTGCTTCCTGCCACTCCTTCACCCAGTCGTTACAGGGTCCCATGCTTTGGGAGTGTTGCCATTGAAAGATGACCATGATGGATGCCTCCCTCATGGGCTGTGACACAGTCTTAGATGGCAATCCAGCTTGTGGCCTCTGGCCCCTCAGGGCACATAAATTATCTGGAAATGAGGGCTATATTTATAGCGTTGATATTATTTTCTTATTTGGAAGTCAATATGACTTCATTACTTCTCAAGGAACCAGGTTACATAGTAACTTGAGACATTTTATTATCTTGATTGTCCTGCTTCTCTTTTGTTTAGATCACCAAGGTCCCAGTGCAGGCCTGTGAACAGAAGAATAACTGTCAATCATGCATCTCCCAACGGGACCCATATTGCGGCTGGTGTGTGTTGGAGGGCCGGTAAGTCTTTTAGATTCACTTTATTACCAAATGCACAACTTGATTTGATAATTCTTGCCTGGTGAAGGATGGGGCAATGACCCACTATGGCTCCTTCCATCCCTAATAATCTATTTTTAGAACAGGAAATTGTTTACAAATCCCATTGTAATAAATACCTGTGTGCAGTCCAGTTAAAGTGAATGCAGTATGGCTCATTACCTGTGTTTATCCTGCAGTTGTACTAGGAAAAAGGATTGTGAAAGAGGAGAAGGAAACCTCGCCTGGTTGTGGAGTCCAAAACAAACATGTGTAACTATTCAGTCCTTCGAGCCCCCCAACATCAGCTGGAAGAAAACATATAATTCACAGGTACTTAAGCATAACATGAACATGTACATAATCACACACTCTGCCATTATTTCAAGCCCCAACCTGTTAAGGATTGACTCAGGATTTATATTTACTGGCTGTAATGGATCCAGTCTGTGAGTCTAATCCTTTTTTTTCAAGAGCTGACATAATAAAAAACCAAACAAGGAATCTGAAACTATCATACTATATCATAATATCATAACACTTTTCATACATCTCTAGTCTGTCTCCAGTGGTCATGGAATTTTAACATTTTGATTTCCAGAACTGTAAAAGTTACGGAAATCAATAAAATGGTTAAAAAAAAAAGTGATTGAAAAAAGTAAATAATATTTATAATCATCATCAAGTTTTAAGTGTTTTATTTATTTACTTTCCACATGTTTACCTCTAAATATTCAGTATTTAAAATTCCTCATCCAATATCCCCAAAAATCCAGAAAACATATATATTTAACATAAGGTTTGAAAACTGGTATTTTATATTTTATTTTCCTCTAAATCCTTATTTTCTGGTTTACACTTGCAGGTGATGATTGACATCCCCTCCCTCCCCAGTATCAGCAATCCTGCTAGATTTACATGTGTATTTGGTGACTATTGTAGTCAGGCAACGATGGAAAATACACGGTTCATCTGTGATCTCCCGCTCTCTGAATACATACCGCCCATACCTGAGACACAAGGTAAGAGCATCCTGCTTGCCTACTGTGAAGCCTTCCTCTCGCTGCCTCCTTTCCCCTTTGAACAAACGGATTGTCTTTGTATCACAGAATGCCTAAAAATGACATCAAACATGAATGCTTTTTCATTAATTTCTTCATTTTTGGAGACTGATCAGATCCAACAATAACACTGAAGCAGTAGCAAATATATTCTGCAATATATTCCAACAATAGCAGATACGTTCTGAAGTATGAATGTGTGTAGATTTTGTGGCAGTGCCAGTGATGATCATGATGAATGAACGATTTGAATTGGCATTTGGTGCATTTGAGTTCTACAACTGTGCAGACGTGGTGAAGAGATCGGAAAATAAACTGTGAGTATAAGGCAATGTTTAAGAAATGTGTCTTCCATTAGTATTTTTTTAGATTAGTCTTTTGACTGGGTGGTTGTGTGCCCTGCAGATGCATTGCATGTGTGACCAGTAAGTGGGGCTGCCAGTGGAACATTCAGGATTACACATGCAGTGATAGAGATGACACAGTCAAGGGTGATAATATCATTCAACACAAGGAGGTGAGTTATGTTAGGAAGAGTGCATGCATATGTAAATTAATATGGCTGTTTGTGCTTTAATATATCTTGAGCAATCATCTTTTGGTGACAAAAAAAGGACTAATATCAGTTTTATAAAAAAAAATATATATATATATATATATTCTTGCAGGATGATAGGTGTCCAGAGTTTGAGATCCCAGAACCTCTTCTTATTCCTGTTGGAATTAAAACCCCCATCCAATTTCAGGGCAAAAATCTGGATAAATATTTGGTAAAGTACATGCATTACTTATTATTGTACACTCTGTGGTTGTTACACCTAGTATAATAGTTTTTAAAATGTATTCAGGTAATATCCTGGAGTATATAGTATGTAAATATTTGATTTTTAAAGATATGTAATGGCTAATGTACAGTAGTTTGGACAAAAAAAAGCTGATTGGGATGGCATTTTATCTTCTTTAAGGGGGTTATTTTGGTATAATGACCACCTGGCTGTGTGTTATCTGGATTTTTACACTGATTCTTATTAATTACTGTACATAAATTAAAGGTGCCATATGCAAAAATTGAGGTAAAAATATCCATAACATGACCTACACGCATCAAAAGAATGAGAAGAAATAAGGGCGATGATGTCATTAAAAAAATGTCAAGTTATAGTGCTGCAGAGATATCAACCTTAATTAGCATTAGCATTACTAGCCCCGGCCCGACAGGTGTCGTAATACCAATTTCGGCCATGGGAGGCGGTATGCGGGCAACATAACCACCAGCCAACCTGCAATACATGAATAACTCGCACGGCTTGTGGGTGTACCTGAACCTGATGTCAATCATGTGGAAAGTACAGCCCAGTACTTCATTTCAGTTCAGGGAAGAGAGAGGAAGGATGGCTCAAGCCCTTGGCAAGAGACCACCACCCGCTACAGGGAAACAACCGCGCTCGGAATCAAATATCAAATCCGATAAGAAAAGGAGCCGAACCAGAGTAAACATCGGCACTGCTTTTAATCGCTGGAGACAACTGATGGACCTGAAAGAAATGAGGTTCGACTCCGAACTTGCAACATTTCTTTTGGATTGGTAAGTTAGATGCTGTTAGTATTTAGCTAGAAGTTTGTTTTATATGTTTGTGTATTTGTTTTCGGGAAGTTATAACATAGAAATGTATTGAAGGCTTTTCGATAAACGTGCTAATGTTAGCGATGGCTAACCGTAGCTGCGTTTGATAATTAGCTAGCTATAACTTAACGTTACCCATTTTATTATATCATAACTAACCTGCTCTGTCTAGTCTGTTGGTCTCCGTGTCCTCTTTGCTTCGTGGTTTTTCTGTGCATGAAAAAATTGATGTGTGGCGTGAAAGCGTGTGAAAAGAGTCAATTGCGTGTGTCACACGGTGAATGCTTGAGAGTTGGCAGCTCTGGTTACGTTGGTTGGCGCTAGCTTGATGTTGACAGAATGCTGTCTGTCAAATTAATTTAATTCAAATAATGTGTATATACAACTCAAAATGTAATATGAACAAAACGAAAAGGAACATATTGACTGGTAAAGGTGAAGGGGAGTAGCTTGAAGATGTCATGTTTCAAAATCACTTGACATCACCCAACGTTCCTCTGGAGGCAAAACGTCCTCTTAGGCTTCGGCTATGGCTGTAGTGTTGTTGTGAAGGTAGGGGCGGAGCATAGAGACTATGCCGTTTCTCGTTTGTTACTCTAGAGTAGACCAATTCACTTTGAGGCATACTGCCCCCATCTGGTATTTAATGTGGAGTATGACTTGATTTTTTTTGCCAAACATTACAGATGGCACCTTTAAGGTATGGTATTGAATTATTTAAGTTAAAATGGTTTTACGGTCCATAAATTATTGCAATATATTCATATGAATTTATTTTTCACAGGTGTTTTACACATATTCAATATACACATTGCATTGAGAGGTGTTTTAGTAATTGTCTTTAACCTTAACAGATGTCCAGTTAAATTATGTGTTATTTATTTGACCTTTGTCCCTAATAACAAACATAGTTGTGCTAGTATAATGTCTTTTCACGCTTAATATATTTCTAGCAACAACTAGATATTGTATCACATAACCATTTAACAATCAGAATCAAATATTTAGGAGAAAAATCAAGATGCTGAAGTACAAACCCGATTCCAAAAAAGTTGGGACACTGTACAAATTGTGAATTTCAAATTTCAATATTTCAACATAGATGACATATCAAATGTTTAAACTGAGAAAATGTATAATTTTTAGGGAAAAATAAGTTGATTTTAAATTTAATGGCATTAACACATCTAAAAAAAAATTGGGACAAGGCCATGGTTACCACTGTGTGGCATCCCCTCTTCTTTTTATAACAGTCTGCAAACATCTGGGGACTGAGAAGACAAGTTGCTCAAGTTTAGGAATAGGAATGTTATCCCATTCTTGTCTAAAGGCGGGCGTACACGGTGCGAATTCAGATGGTCGGAAGATCGTATGTCCACGCACACGGCACGAGTGAGTTTATCTGAAAATCGTACGGACGAGATGATATACGACACGATTTTACAACCTGCGAATGCCAGAAGCAATCGCACGAAGTTGATAGACGCGTTCGACTTGAAGCACCCAGTGTTGCCAACTTCTTTCAATGGAAAGTAGCTAAACCCTGCCTGAAAAGTCGCTAAATGTCGCTAGATGACGTCATATGCTAATTAGCATATTCATGGCGTAGGTGCGTCATATTATCTCGCCCTTTCTGTGCTCATGTACTGCATTTTAATGCTGCAACAATTCTCAATAAAACGTTTTTTATTATTATATTTTAATGTTTCTGTTGTCAGACAACGGAATTAATATTATAATGACTGAAACGCGGTCCATTAAGACTACACACCAGCTCTCAAAGATGTTAATCTGTGCACTAAAATCATAGTCCAGACTAGTCTAATGAAATCACATACACATAAGATTAAGACAATGGTTGTGCTGTGATTTCGGCTATGCCTATACTTGTATCTAAAATAGAGTTAGAAGCAACAGAATATCTTTTTTTTAACTAAAAGTGCTGCTTCTCTCTGCTCGCTGAACAGGGCAGATAGAGATGCGTGTGCGCGCGCTGCCTAGGGGGGAGAGAGAGAGAGCTTGTGCTCGTTCGGCAGTACTGGAAAGTCTCAGAGAATAAAAAAGGTCTCTCAAAAAAAAAAGTCGCTAGATTTGTCGCTAGTCGCTTTTTTGGAAAATAGTCGCTATGGGGGTCTGAAAAGTTGCTAAATCTAGCGACAAATCCGCTAAGTTGGCAACACTGGAAGCACCGCTGCACGCACAGAAGGATCACTGTATGACATTAAAGTACCAGTACGGTTTTCCGGTCTTGACCCTTATGCACATAGATTGTTCCAGATTCTCTGAAACTTTGGATTATATTATGCACTGTAGATGATGATAACTTCAAACTCTTTTACATTTTTCTCTGAGAAACTACTTTGTGATATTGTTTCACTATTTTTCGCTGCAGCATTGGGGTAATAGGTGATCCTCTGCCCATCTTGACTTCTGAGAGACACTGCCACACTGAGAGGCTGTTTTTATACCCAATCATGTTGCCAATTGACCTAATAAGTTGTAAATTGGTCCTCCAGCTGTTCCTTATACAGTATGTACATTTAACTTTTCCGGCCTCTTACTGCTACCTGTCCCAACTTTTTTGGAATGTTTAGCTCTCATGAAATCCAAAATGAGCCAATATTTGGCATGACATTTCAAAATGTCTCACTTTCAACATTTGATATGTTATATATAAGTTTATGAGATTTGTAAATTATTCCATTCCTTTTTTTTGTTCACAGTTTGTAGTGTCCCAACTTTTTTAGAATCAACTTTGTAAATATTTACCCAATATCTCCGTGAGGCTATTTGTCAGCATGATTTTTTTTTATAGTAAAATACCTGTTTTTAGAGTCTACATAAGCAGCAATACTCTTTCTTCATGTTTCTTAGGGCAGTATCTTTCAGATCGGCACTGAGCTCATGAAACAGGTTGGCGAGGTGACTGAAGTGGCTGATGGGTCAAAGTACAGATTTGAGGGATATGAGGTCAGTACACTCAACTCGTATTCCTCCTTCTATTATGTCTCCCTCACTTTCTGCTTCTTCTCTGTTCACACATCGATTTGTTCCTGGAGTTTGAGCAGCAGCCAATATGGCATTCCCAGCTATTGAGCTGCACGTGTGTAGGGCTCAGTCCTGTGTGTGCATAACAAACACACAGTGATCAGGTTCACAAAGACATCATGTTGGCAAGGGGAGAATTTGCTGCAGCGCACAGTTGTTCCACATGCAATAATCTGTTTGTGTGTCTGTTTCTTAAGTGACACCTTTCTACTGTTTTTATGGCAGTTTGAATATGACAAAGAGCCAGAGGTAAATGTGACATTCTACATAAAGGATAAAAGCACGGACAGGAAGATTGACAGCACCCTCAGAGGTACATTTCAATGAATTTTCATCATCGTAGTTTACAGGACCAGGAAGTTGGACTTTATCCAGTAAACGTGGATTTTTTAAAGTCTGGAAAGGTTGTATAAAAACATCTTATGAACATCTTAAAAAAGCAGGTTAAAATATTTAGTAAATTTATTTTTGAAAACTTATTTCTTGAATCTTGTTTAATTATGGTATATTGACACTTTTTAAGAGGCCAATATGTATAAAAATATAGTACTGCCAGCCTAAATATTCTAAGCAGTATTCATCTGACACAGGACAGAATGTGACAGAATCAAACTTGATCAATAAATTAATAATAAAATCACCACATATAACAATAAACATCCTAATTTGCATAAAAAGTGATAAACAGCTGTTTATTTAGCTACAAATCAAAAGGTTTAGGGGATGTTTTTTTGAGTTCAGTTGTTTGAAGTGTTTTTTGTTGAAGATCATGAAATCAGTGTTCATTGTTGTTTTGTTTCCTTCATTTTTCTACTCAGTGGTGCTCTACAACTGCTCTGTTAGACGTGAGGACTGCAGTTTGTGTAAGAACGCTGATCAGAAGTATAACTGCGTGTGGTGCGGCACAACAAAATCCTGCATCCACAGAGACCTGTGCACACAGGAGGAGGGAGAGTGTCCTCCTCCAAAGATAACTGACGTGAGGACCATTCTTCTTGTCTTTCTTTTCTCAAATCTGTCTCTCAACATTATTTTGAAAGTATCTAATACTAAATTCAGTTACACTTCAAGCTAAGCTCAAAATGCATCCAAAAAATATCTCATTTGCGTGATGTCAGCTAATCTTACTATTCCCGGTTCAAATGCAGTTAATAAATTTCTACTCTTCATCTTCTCTAGAAAAAACCATTTCTTTTCATCCTCTTCTCCATTTTTCATGTCTAAATGATATATAGATGGCTGCGCTGGTAGGCACAAACTCAGTCTCTCACTCTAGTGTTTTGTTGAATCCATCTGAGACTCTAATGATCGTGCCGCCTTCCCCTGATCTGGCAAAATATTTTCTTTCCAAAGCAGCTGGATCATTTAAGGGAACAATGGTTATAGGCAGGCATGCACATAAGTGGTGCACAGGTGTGCATGCACAACCAAAATAATAATAATAATAAAAAATGCTTTTCCTCCAATTTTCAAGCAATCCTTTAAACTTTTGTCAGGATTTTCATGTATGTTTGATTGGGCGATCAAGCAAAACTCTGCAGGACAGTGGATCTCCAGTACGGGAGTTGTCCATCTCTACTCTAGGTTATGGTTTTGAATGTCATAAGCCTCTTTTTACTTTGCTTTTCTGTTATCATTCCAGGTTGTTCCTCAGGAAGGGCCGATAAAGGGACAGATATCTGGCACAACAAAAGGCAGTAACTTGGGCATCAAGCAGGAGGACATTAAGAGAATCACTGTAGGTGAAGTGCCTTGTTCTCATTCGCCAAAAAGATACTCATTCTCTAGGTACTGCATGAGAGTTTAAGGATTTTTTGTAGCAACAGCTGTGTGTTTGTGATGCTTCATAAATTTGTGATATTCTTTTTTCATTTATTATCTTTTATTGTTTAATCAGTTTATTATTATGTTTAATCATAATTCTTTATAACAATTCATACTCATTTAATTGATTCAAAAATTGATCATTCATTACTGTTATATTATTTCAAACTATTTTTACATTATGGTTTAGTTTTATGTTGTATGCTGTGTTGTCTTTGCATGAGTGTCCATTTCAAGTTTATAATGTCACTGTACTATATTTCTATTGCCAATAATTGTGATATGATAAAACTGGTTGGATTTCTGCTGGTCTGCAGGTTGGATGTGTGCTGGTCAGACAAAGTCTGACTGAGCTTCGGAACAGATGCAATTAAGATTATTCAATAAACTTCTTTCTTCTGCTTTCTGCTCCTAATGGAGTTTTGCTTACTAGACATTATGTAGTAAAACACTGATTTTTAGTACCAGACAACACTTGCTGTTAACAGGTTTTAGGTACCAGAAAAAACTGTTCATGGGTTTTGAGTATTATAAAAAAAATGATATTTTCTAACAGCATCAGGTGTCCAGGGTTGGATCCAATATGCTTGATGTGGAGACTAGACTTGTCGGCAGGATGTTGATATGATCACTGTAACGATATTAATACTCCATATACATCGGGAAGAAGGAGGCGGGAACCGGCGCACAATCAAAACCATTTTAATAATTCAAAAATAAACACAAACTAGCGCACCAGCCCCTCACGGCCAACTGGTGCGCATAAATAAAAAGCAAAACATAAAATAATGTCCCAGGCCTGGTCCTCTCTCGTCCTTCACGGGTGTCGCTCCAGTTTTATATCCTTCCATCTCCTACGTGGGACTCGAGACAGGTGGTGGAGCGCAGGTGCAGCTCATCTCCAATCACTACACCTGGCCTCACTCCTCGTGCCCACGTCTCTCGGCCCCGCCTCACTCGTCACATACCCCCATCGCCCCTCGCAGGCCTGGGGGTACCCTCGAGACTGCGCTCTACTCCCCCCCCCCTCCCTTCGGGGGGGACCGCTCACGGGGACCTGCGGGAACCTGGGGGTAGGACAGACGAGGCGAGAGAAAAGGAGATGGAAGGAGGAGCGACAGGGACGAGAGAGGGGAGAGAGAAAAAAAAAAATAATCTGGTTCCCAGACGCACTGCTGCTCGGCCCTCCACCAGCTGGGTGATCTCCTCCGCGGTGCCTGGCGGTGGCACTGGACGGCCCTCGGCGGACGGCACGACACTCCTCCGCCGCCCGGTGGACGGCGACGGCTCCTCCGGTTTTGGGCAGCCGGCAGGAGTCCCCCGTTCCCTGCCCCTCCGGATTCCGTCACGGAGGCAGCAGGCTCCGGCCCCCTGGCGAACGGCGCCGACTCCTCCGCTCCCTCACGGACGGCAGCCGCCCCTCCATATCGTGGGCGGCCGGCAGCGAGCTCGCCCGTCCCCGGCAACTCGCTCCAGCCCACCGCCTCGAGCGTCCTTGGCGGCACACTTCCTCGCCTGCTCGAGGGCACCGCGGATTCACCACAGTGGCGAGGGATCTTCAGCAGCGCGTCCCTCCTTCTCCCGGGTTCCGGCACCACTGTAACGATATTAATACTCCATATACATCGGGAAGAAGGAGGCGGGAACCGGCGCACAATCAAAACCATTTTAATAATTCAAAAATAAACACAAACTAGCGCACCAGCCCCTCACGGCCGACTGGTGCGCATAAATAAAAAGCAAAACATAAAATAATGTCCCAGGCCTGGTCCTCTCTCGTCCTTCACGGGTGTCGCTCCAGTTTTATATCCTTCCATCTCCTACGTGGGACTCGAGACAGGTGGTGGGGCGCAGGTGCAGCTCATCTCCAATCACTACACCTGGCCTCACTCCTCGTGCCCACGTCTCTCGGCCCCGCCCCACTCGTCACAATCACCTTTTTTATTTTTTTTTAATGCTTTGTCTTACGGGTTTGTAATGAAATGAGGATGAGTAATTGTTAACTTAATTTAAATTTTTGGGTGAACTATCTCTTTAAACATGAACAAAAAACATCTAAATTTATGAATTCCATTTCAATTCTACTTCATTAAACTCAAATTGACAACATAAAAATGTCTTCAGGACACAAATTTACATTTTTTTATTAATTCTGAGAGCACTCTGGCCCTTCAAAGACAGCAACACAACTGCAGTGTTTCCAGACCCAGAAATTTAGCAAGGACATCGATAAAACAGTCTATTTGACATCAGTGGCTCAACTTTCATTTTGTGAAGCTAATGAGACTTCTTGTGTGAAAAGAAAACAAAAATAACATAATTTATTCAACAATTCTTCTTCCTGAGTTACCATCATTTTGGAGAGTACCACGATGCTTATGCATGCTTTCCCCAGAAAGTAATTGATGCAAAGAAATTTCAATCCGGGTCAGACGGTGGGTGGTTTTTCAATATGCAAATTTATTCAAAGAATATAGAAAGTGATAATACAAATCATTACTTGCAAACAGATTATTAAGTATTATAACCAGCTTCAAATATAGGAAATGCAAATCCAAAATTAATATAGTTTAAAAGCAATCCATATATGATAGATTGTGCCCATCTAAAATTAGTAAAATTATTATAATTATCAAAAGTACTCCAACTGTTAAGAATATATATATTCAAATAATAATACAAATTATATGAGAATACTTAGTATATCAAAAGTCAAAGTATCTGAGTTGAATAAACCTGTAGAATTTCAAAGTATTCAAATGAGCCTGAAATAAAGGATAAAGAAAAGATGAGAAACCGAAGTTCAGTTAGATAGAGAGACTGAGAGGGGAGGGTGTCTGCATCTCTTTATATATTCTTTCTTATAATTAAAGCTGAAGACATGTCTCCGGTCTATACAAAAATATCCAAATATGTCTTGCAGACGGTTTCACTTCCAAATTTGAGATGGTCAGAACGTCCTATGGTTTTAATGTTTCGATTTTATCTCCCTGCATGGACTAGGGTCAGTCAATACAGAATGGAGAGCCACTGCATTATCTATTTCTGCCCCTTATATTTCTACAGAGAGCCTCTGAGGACTCATGAGCAGATTGTTGTTCTAGAAGCGTTGTGCTGTTGAGCACGTATCAGATCAACACGTGACAGAAGTCAGAATTTCGATGCACCAGTAATCAACGTAATGCTGTTTACGTTCAGGAGAAAGTGCACGCATGCTTTATCAATGTCCATATGTTTCTGGGTCTGGGAACATTTCAGTTGTATTGCAGTATATGCAGGGTCAGAGAGCTCTCAGATTCATCAAAATCAGATGAAAATTTGTTCTAGTTCTAGTGTTCTAGTATAGTTGTGACGATACTACCTTTTCTGGAATCTTTGACTGAAAAAGGTAAATTAAGATCAGTCTGTAATTACTTTTTGCAGCATAGATAGGGTCTAACATACATGTTGTTGTTTAATATTGCTGTTTAATATAAAGTGTTTCTCTAGAAACCAGAATTAGGAAGCCCTCGCCTGACCTCTCCCCCATTAACCACAGGAAGCAGCCCATGAGTGAGCCATCGAAGGTTAGTGAAGTACTGACAGGAAGCCTTTTACACGTCTCTCAAGCATCATGGGTAGCCTATTTATAAAGTCAAGAATCAGAAGAAATAAAGAGAAACAAATGAAGGGTGAAGCTGAGAAATTAACAAGCGAAAGAGTGGGAACGTACAACATATACCTCCATTAAATAAACAATCTCCCTTGCTCTCTGTGTCTCGATGAGGTATAACCATAAGATACTTTCACATAAACAGCCCTATACAATAATCAGACCCAGACCCAGATTTTACAGTTCAAACCAGAATGAAACACTCGCAACCTTTCTAACACTAAGGTGACCAGATTTCAGAAAGGAAAACCAGGGACATTTCCTATTTCAGTGGTTAAAATATCACTGAAATGTCTCTTGTCATTATCTACTAATTAAAAAATGGGGACAATGTTATTTATCTATTTATTTTCTATTGTTGTGGGTTCCATGTTGTGGGTGGAGTAGTGTTTGAGGATCAAACTTACAATACCCTATTTTTTATATACAATTCACCAAATATCACACTGAAAAATAGTAGTAACTGTTGCAAATAGCCTGGGGTGTAAAAAGTCCACTCCCTGGTAAGAACATAAACATGATTTATAATTAATTCAACATACAATGCTCATTTAAACACGTTTTGAACATTTCAATTAAAAAAGGTCTCATCACCAAAACATGAATTGTATTTAAATTCTCTTCACTGATAGTATTTGCCATTTTGTGCATTCAGCCAATATATTACAGCTAACAAATATATCAAATTGGGCAAATGTAAGCTCAAGTGCTTCATGTGGGACACCTAAAGTACATATTTTGGCTTGCTATTAGGCTTGAGAACAGGCAGTATTTAGTTAAGTGGCTTGGATTGGGAAAGTATCTTATTGTTTGTAAGATCTCTGTTTCAAGTCTTACAGAATTACATGAATGGTTATGGATCTCTGTTGTACTTAGAATAGTGCTGGTGACATTTTGTCAAATGAACATGCTGTCACCTAATGGTTTGACATTCAAAGTACACTTAACTTGCAAGCACTACATCTCATGTTAAAAACGTTTTTATTAAATCTTATTTACTGTACGTTATTAAATATAAATATATTAAACTAGATTTTCTTATATTTTCATTTCTCATTTTAGTTTTATTTAGTTTGTCATCTTATGTGCATTTTTAAATGTATAAATATTTCTATAGCTTTAATTACTTATTTAATTTTATAGCCATTTTAGTAGGCTTCCTCAACTACATTTTTATTATTTCAGTTAGTTTTCAAAGCAACATTCCTAAAGTTCTTTTTAGATTAAGTTTTTTAATATATTTCTATTTTATTAGATTTTTAATTTATATATTTAAGCATGATTTCAATTACTGAAAAAAAAATTTAAGTCACTGAATAACTTGATGAAGATGATTTTCTGATTTTATTTTTTATTTACAAAGCCTTCTTGAAAGCCTTGACACTCAAGCTCTGCTTTATAGTAACAGGAAACCAAGGTCTCTTTTAATTATACTAGCAATGAGACAAAAAGTGAGTTTCCAAAAGTTTAATTATTTGCTCACATTTCCTCACAAAAACCAATGTTCTTGTTAGCTGGTTATTCAGTGTTCCATAGCCAATGCAATTTGTTATCCTGGGTACAGTAGCACAACCCCATTATGAAAAAGTCAGTTATTTCCAACTTCTGAAGGTTATCTGAAAGAGCGTTGCCCCAATTACAATTTCAGAAGTTCCCATTGCATTTTTCTGCTCTGTGAAGCCTATTATTTGATACCAGCCAGCCGTAAAACCACAGAAATGAATGGATCTGATGTAATCACATACTGATGTAATAGATTATAGAATCAGGTTTTAATCATTACAAAAAACAAAGAGCTTCCTGTTATGTGTGTGTGTGTGTGTGTGTGTGTTTGTAACACTCCAGGCAATTAATCAATCAAAGCGGGATTTTTGAAAGCCAAGAATTGATGTAGCTCTTGAAAGAACTTTGAAACAATTGTTTAAATAATTGTCCTTTGAGCATGTTGAGAACATTTACATTGTTTGCATTGGGAATAAACTGGGAACCTGATCAACCACTGTGGACGCCCTGGCACAGTGGCTTCCTGCAAAGAGTGGCTCTCAGTCTTCATTAGTGGCTTCATTATCTTTCTCACATCTCTGATCACTTGTAATCAGGTTGATGATGAGAACTGGCTATTGCATGGCTCAAGTTGCCAGCCGAAAGAATTAAGGATTGTTTTCTCTTTAGTTTTGATAAAATATCTAAGATACATAGGCCTACTAAAATGAGCAGTTTACAAAAAAAAAAAAAAAAAAAAAAAAAAAAAAAAAAAATATATATATATATATATATATATATATATAAATAAATATATATATGACCAAATTATATATTGACCAAATTACATTACATTGATGGGTCAAGCATACAGTTATTTGATCACATAATAAATAAACACAAACTAATTAAAATATGGTAAAAATGCTAAAGTATTTTTACAGATTTTGTAATATTTTAATAGACATATTAAAAAATCTGATTTTAATCATTCAAACCTAAATTATGTGATTTACATTTAAAAAAGGGACAAATATATATATATATATTTTTAATCATCTTTATATTTTATTTCTACATATAGAAAGAGACTAATATATAATTATATAATACAGTATAAAATACAAAACATCTTTAATTATATGTAAATTAAACCATAAAAAATATTAAATCATTTATTTTTGTTTTTCTGAAATTAGCAAACTTTGCCCTTTGCCCTTGATCTTGTTCCATTTGGCTGAGCCCAGGGGTGCAGAATTCTAGGTGATGGTCCCAGGACTTTTGGGATTGATGGTGAGAGCACCAGATGGCTCATTAGTGGCACTACACCAAATTAGCACTGCAGGGAATACCAGATACCGTCCACCAAGCTAAACCAACATCTCCAGACGCTAAGTAATAGGATTGCATGCAGTTTATACACAGACAATCGCACAAGCTCATGCACGCGCACACACGGATACGTGCATGGACCACGCACTCATTTCCACACACACTCTCTGTCGCTCACACAAGCAAGTATACACACCTCTTTGATTAGAGCGAGGTCCATGCAATAACTCATATTGACAGCCATCCGACCAAACTTGGCTCGGTGCAACAGGGAAGCAAATCTAATCATTGCACGCGCTAAAAATAACTCCGTTATTTCTCGCTCTCGCTCACTTTTGTTCATGTTTATCCCCCTCCCTCTTCACGACTCCTTCTGTTTGCTGTCTCACAGCATTGTCTTTCTCTGCCAACAGACAGCGTAACTGTTTCTGCTCATCTGTCTTTGCCGCCATTCTGGATGTGCCAAATTCAGCTGCTCACAGACGGGTGCAAAGAACGTCTGTTTTTTGTTACACACGGACAAGGTGAGAATATCACTGACGTTAAATAGTACTTTACGGGATTTCGAGGTGTGGTAGTCTCTTGGTGGGGGTTACACACAGTTTAAAGGCCCCCTGAGATTATATATTTTGTGTTGACATTATGATTTCAAACAGTAGAGGGCGCCAAAAGAATGCATCACGAAACCGTTTCATTCGTTCTCAAGAGATTTATTTCTTGCAGTGTCTACACGTCAAACTCAAGTTATTAGAAGTCAACACGTGCCTCAAAGTATCTTGAAAAGACTTGAATCGTCACTGGAAGCTGAAGAAACTACAAGTGAGCCGCAATCAATATCTGTCCTTCACATCAGAGTCGCTCAAAACATGCCCAGTGAAGTATAAAATGACCTGCTCGGTGTCTGTACGGTCTTGTTTATGATTTGCCAGATGATTCAGTCATCTATTTCTTAGCCTTTAGTAAAAGAGGTGTGACAGATCCACTCCGAGCAATAGAAGTACGGGACTATTTGAGAGAAAATTGAACAATGGTTGCAGATGACAGCAGGCTCTGTGTTCCACACTCGGGCACAATGCCATCTCATTCCCCCTGACAGCTATCATTATTCTCATTTTCTTTCTGTGATTTTCTGTGTCTTTCCATCGCTGCTCCTGTTTTATTTCTCGTGTTTTGCTCAACTTTTCCCTGCATTTTACACTGTAAAAGGGTTGAGAGAGAATGAGCCAGGGAGGAAGGGAGAGAGAATAAATGAAAAAGCAAAGCATCTCTGTCCCTACAGGCCTTGGGGCAAAGACCGCACTCTTTTCCTTCAGACAGACTAATTTCCATAGTCATGAATTATTCAAATCATTCAGCTTTGACACTCAGTCCAACTACAACATACACACACGTGCAAGTGCACTTTCGCTGCGATAACACACTGGGGTCCAAAACAACATTTTAAAGAGACACTGCATTAATGATGTTGCTCATGTTACCCCAACTGTCCTCTGAAGGCAAAGCCACAAAAAAAAAAAAACCTTGCTTACTTCCACTACCTGTTGAATTTGGAGGGTTTATGAAGGTCAGTCTGTTAAATAGCTCTAATCTGGCCGGATTAAAGACTATAAGGTTCAGTAATAAAAAAATAAGACGGTTGAAGTTTCCTGAGTCAATTTTTTAATGCAAATTATTATTATTAATTTTTTTTATTGCACTTTATTTTATATTGAATTTACTATTTTGTTAACATTGCTGACACCTTTTTATTTTATATTTTTGCTTTTTATTGTATATTGCTTATTTTATTTTTTTATTCGTACTCTCATTTTATGTCTTCTATTTATCTTATTTTATATCTGTCATTATTCTAAACCTGTATTATTGTCAAACCTCCTCCTACTCAGCCAAACATTAATCTTCAAAATAGCAGCCAATCAAAAATATTGGACTAATGAAAGAGGTGGGCTTAAATATGTTGTTACAACACAATTTTCTACAGCCATCCTCAAAATCTGTCCTTTGATTATGATTTACAATTGGTTTGACCTTAATCTCTGTCACAGCATGAGCCAGATTACTGCAAATCTCAAATTTACTGTAAATAGGAGAGGAAAAGATCATTATTTTATTCCAGCTCAGGCTTCACAGCGGGGGCCCTGTGGGGGGCCTTAAGGGTGTTTAAAGCAAGGTTAGAGCAAAGTACTATCTCTGATTCCTACTTCCACTCTGGAAAATGCTCTTTTTGAACACCTTTGAAGACTGAAACATGCAGGATGGATCTGCAGGGTCTAAACATATCATCTGGAAGAATGTCTCATCACCATCAGAGATAGGAAGTAGAAACAGATTTTTACTAAATACAGACTCAGCAATCACAGTGTCCATACAGTTATCAAAGTATAACATAAAGACAGATATAACAAAATAGATATAACAGAGAGAGAGATAGTTTGAAAAATTATGACAATGTCTGTTTAAATGCATTCTTTTATTGTACTGTATATTATAATGCATTTAAATATTTATCAGCTTTTACTGAAACTAAAGCATTTCTAGTAATATATTTTTATTTTATTTTATCATGCAATTGTTTTTGTGTATTGATGCTTTAGCAACACTGTATGCCATAAAATACAAATTAATTTCATTTTGAAATTATTGTGTGTGTGTATGTATATATATATATATATATATATATATATATATATATATATATATATATATATATATATATATAAAATACTTATAACTCATTGCTATTTTATTAGATTTTATTATGTTTTGATGTCATTGCATTGAAGCCTTGAAGTTGATTCCTGAACATTTATTTAACTAAACTCTCATTTAAATGTATTAACTTTGCTGACACTAATATTTCTGGTACTGTATTTTTATTTTGTCATGAAACTTTTTTTGTGTGTATTGATGCTTTGGCAACATTGTATGCCATACAATTGAAATGTATTTTATTTTTGAATATTGCAGCTATTATTTTATTTAAAATCATTGAAAAATATTTATTTTATTTAAATGTAATTGCATTGAAGTCTATATTAATCCTTTAAATTGAAATATTTTATTACATTGTCCTTTTAATTATGGTCAAACTGTCATAGTACCATGTATTATTTTGTTGTGTGACTATTTGTGTATTGATAATTTGACAAAACTGCATGCCATGAAATTCAACTTAATTTAACCTGTCATATTTTACATTGTATAGTATATTTTATTGTATTATTTCTTTGTATTTGAAAACATGAAGTTGAAAGTGTGTGTGTGTGTGTGTGTGTGTGTGTGTGTGTGTGTGTGAGAGAGAGAGAGAGAGAGAGAGAGAGAGAGAGAGAGAGCTCCCTCTGGTCAATCGGGGTAGGTCCAGATGAGCCCTGAGTCCTCATACTTCAGCTGTGAGGACTTCTACGTCACCGGCTTTCCTTCAAAACTCACACAGGTATCCCTGAACATTCATACTTCACTCGCACCTGGCGGCTTATCTGAAGCTCAGCCTACAGGGCGTGGAAAGCCAGGGATTGTTTTCGACGCTGGATTCCCAACATCGCCCATACTTCTTCGGATTTCCCTAACAAAGTGTCCTGCCGCCCCGGCTTTTCGCAAGGAATACTCTGTTTTTCTTCTAGCCCCAGTGATCCGCTTGGAAGTCGAATGATGTAAAGCTTTGATCGAGATTCCTTTCTGGCAGTTTCCGAACAGAAACCCTGATCTGCCATCGCCAGTTGGTTCTCAGAAAGGTGAGTGAGCGTTCAACTTTCTGTTTGTTTCAACCTGCGTGGTTTATACATTTATTAACCGCGCATGTTTGTAAACGTTTAAAACAACGTCTAGTCGCTCTATTTTGTTGAGTCTAACGCGTTCCTCCTCCAGACTTGAACTGTTATCGCTACATGTGTGACATTCTTTCAAATTAAATCAGATTGAAGCAATATAAGTGGATTCGGAGTAACCGCCTTTGAAGCTTTTGTAACAAAAGCATCGAGTCTTATTAACATACAACTTTTGTAATGTATTAGTTCAGCTTTCGTTGATTGTTTATGTAAATTTAGCGATAAGAGCACGCGCGGGGGTCGCGAGAATTTGGAAAGATACGTGACGTCGATAACAAAAAGTACCAGTACTGATATTCTTTAATTACCATGCTGTTTACATGGTTTTTCCAAGATTACCATGTCACTGGGTCCAAAGCACACGACTAAAACATGACTAGGCTATGTGAAAAAGAAAAACTTCATTTTATTTAAGTGCCACATTGAGTTCTTATCGGTCGGTTTGTGCAGCACATATTTGCCTTCAATCTTAAAGGCAAGTCAAGTCTTAAAGAAACAAGATTTTCAGGTTTACACATGACATGTTATCATGTTGCTGATAACTCAAGCTCTCCTTTGCTCGTTTGCATTAGCCGGATGTTTGTTCCCCTTAACACTGTGCTGATGCTTGACATATGCTGTACTCATAGTGTAACTAGCACTATCCCATCTAAGATGCTCTTTGGTAATATAAAACAAGGATTAATGATGGGATATTTAGTAATACCTGTTGTGTATGATTGAACGTGAACCATTTATCACAGACTGCGGATGGAGCAGAAAGCAGAGCTACAGTATCTCTGTTCCTTT
This sequence comes from Carassius auratus, assembly GCF_003368295.1. Classification (NCBI taxonomy): domain Eukaryota; kingdom Metazoa; phylum Chordata; class Actinopteri; order Cypriniformes; family Cyprinidae; genus Carassius; species Carassius auratus. Next base: position 25,330,480 of record NC_039246.1, on the reverse strand, counting down.
TGTCATCACTTACCTTCATTTCATTTTCTCCTGGCTTGTTTATACTCCCAATTACACCCAGCTCTCATATTATACAAGCTGTTGTGATAAAATCAACTATAATGAGGTAATCATATTTCCCTCTGCTCTGTAATTGGGTGGCTACGTTGCTGTTGTTTGTATTGCAGTGAAGTTCATTGCTGGCAGTGTTACACAACTGATCACTTCGAATATTTAATGAGTTAATGGCATACTTTGAAGCTTTGCTTAACTGGTGGACCTTTTACTGGAAAGTTCAAGTCCAAGTTAAGCCTACTTTTGAAGTGATGCCCACCCAGCGACAACTTGAACAGCTCATCTAGATGGCTATTCCAAATGGATATTGACGACAAACAGCATCTGATACAGTGAAAAAAGGCATAGAAACAATTTTCACTCCGAAATTGCTTATTTTTTGCAATTCATTAAAAAGTAATCTGCATTTTTTTTTTGTATTTACACAAATACAAGTTCAAATACACAGTGCTATTGGGAAATATCTCTCTACTGTGTGCTTTAGCCCTAACCAAATTCTAACTGCATAAAATCTAAATCCTGGAGTGTTTTTGATTGCATTCATTTCAGTGGGCTTGCATGGATTTGATGACTGTGAAAAGTGTATTAGCTTCTTTAATAGGTATTATTAACAATTAACGTTTATTGCCTGATATCCGAGTAACTACTAGGTGGAAATATCCATGAACTGGAAACCTAATTTACCCTGATAATATTTTAAATAAGTTGTATTTATTATAGTTACTGAATATATTCAAACAGCCGCAAAACCTTTTGATTCTTCCATATGAAAACGCTCCTCTTGCTTGAGCGATTCATAGCAGGAAGTCATCTGGCCCCCTCAAGGTCAAAGATCAGTGGTCAAAAACAGAGGACGTGGAGAAAGAGTACGCGCTTTTTACCCCTCTTTCTTCCTCCATTCTTTGTCTCTTATGAACGATGGCTGTGTTTATTTGTGTTTCTTGTTGAGGAACACACACGCAGTACACAGTGGCCACATTCATGCATGAGGCCTTTGTGTGTTTGTGTTTGTTCATGTTGCCCACAGAACATGGAGCTGGCTTGATTAAAGAATCATGATAATCTTTTGAAACCCTCGTCTTCCTGTTTTGAGTCACTGACTTATGTCTCAACAGGTCCTTTGGTCTGTGATATCAGTGTTGATTGTTATGAGAGTGATAATGCTGAAAAACTGGCATTAAGAGAGTTTGTTGAAAGTGTGTACAGTAGCCTATGTGTCCGTGTTTGTGGTTTTGTTATCCTTTCCGTACATCTTCACCGGGCTTCCTGGATAAGCCCATCTGTGGTCTGAATGTTCACTCAGTCCTTTTTACTTCCCGAACAGCCCACTCAGTTGTGAGCTAATCAAAATAGCTTTTCTTTCTGCTGTTCTGCATTATGTTTCCCAAAACATACTTGGTGCAACGTTTTTTCTTTTCGTGTTTGTGGTTTTTTTATCCTTTCCGTACATCTTCACCGGGCTTCCTGGATAAGCCCATCTGTGGTCTGAATGTTCACTCAGTCCTTTTTACTTCCCGAACAGCCCACTCAGTTATGAGCTAATCAAAATAGCTTTTCTTTCTGCTGTTCTGCATTATGTTTCCCAAAACATACTTGGTGCAACGTTTTTTCTTTTTTCTGAAAGTACTTTTACAGTTGTTCATAATTTTCTATTCGTGCTGTGGGCATGATTTCTGAATAATATAATAATATGCTTGGTCATGCATAAACAGATCTCAGAACAGCAGGTCTATCTTAAAGGGAAGGTTCACCTAAAAATGCAGATTGATATTTTAATTACCCTCATGTTGATTTCCAACCCGTATGAGATACTTCCGTAGAACATTTTGAAGAATGTAGTTGTTGCTCTTTTTCATTTAGTTACAAAGAATGACTGAAGGTTGCAAAAGCATCATTAATGTGTCATAAAAATTACTTTTGTGCTTTTATTTTAAATATTCTGAAGCCATGCGATTTAGATTTTGAGTCAATCATTAAGTCTGTATCATGAACAGGATCAACCGATTCATTGACTCAAAAGAACTGTACAGATCATTCAGGCTGGTTTAGTGAACTGGATCAAGCGATTCATTAAAACGATTCGACTCAAAAGCATGATTCACTTATGAACTGTGATTAAGGCTGATGTCCCTTTGAGGTCAACAAACCTTTGTAGTCCTGTATGCCCCAGAACAGCCTTCTGCAGGTTGTTCTTTTCTGTCAGCTGTTGCAATAGAAGCAAAGCATCATGTCAGTCTGAGAAAAGCACTTCAGGCCTGAATCCTCATAAACAGTGACGCTAATGGATTTCTATGGGCGCTAATTTAGACCTATGTCATGCTGATGGATCTGCTATGGTAGATTGTGTGGAGAATAATGAAAAAGCAGCACAAAGGCCGATGTCTATTGAGAAGCTACTTAGCCACAATGCCTGATACAACCTCGTTTCCCCCCTCCATTCTGCTTTATGTAATTCAGAATGTGGCTTTTGGACATCATATTTAATGATTGGGAATGAGGTGGAGAGGAAGTGTGAGATGGAGACATGACAGGGCATGTTATGATGTCCTAGAGCTCATGTCTTCTGGGGTTGGAGCAGCAGACTCATTTGCTCGCGTTGCCCTTCTTGTTTGTTATCAGGGGACAAATGTTATGCTTATTTCAGACTTCAGTGTTAGCTGTTGGCCTTGAATGCCTTGTGCATTAATGGTCACCATGAGAGATGTTATGTTGTAGGATCATGGGAATTTGTGCCTGTGCTTCTCCTAAATGTTGTTTATATTCAGTCACACACTTCAGCAGTCATTGATTTGTGTATAGATAACCGCACAGATGTCCTTCCATACTAAGAAGGCATACACCTGCTTTTCGGAGAGAGGTCTACGATGTAAGAGCTGTTTCGCTCCGAGTTAGTACTCGATCAATATGGGTTTTTCATCAGCTGATGCCTAGAGAGCAAGGTAGCTGATGTAATGCTAATACAGTACGATTGCCAATGTATGTTGGTGCCTTATCGATTATTCACAGATTTTTACAATGTTATTTAAACGTCGTCGTATCTAATTATTTTGGCCCTAAAATGCAAATTTCAACAAGGCAACCCTGCCAAAAAACTTATATATTTTAACCCCGGGGAAGCCTTTTTTGATCGGGGAACCTCCTGGAAACGTGATTGGGTTAGTTTTGAGAAGCAACTGGGCAGGATTTGTTGTGAAAACCTGGCAATCCTGATCTGAACGCATGTGCTGGATATATACTTCTAATTACAGGAGCATCTACTGATGAGATGCGCATAAAAATCACATTCGATTTTTTTGCACAGCCCTATTTCTGACAAACTGGATCTGTTTGGCGGCCATCCGTCCTCTTTACAATGTCTCCGTGAATAGGCATGTCTGCTCTGCGTTTTTTTGACCAAGCTTGTCATGATCATGGTTATGACGTTAGTGTGTGTGTGAGGGTGGGCAGGGTGTCTAAATTTGGTTGATTGTATTAATTAATAACTCTGTATCAGCTTCATGCCGAGAGTGACGGAGTGAATTGTCACAGTAATGTCTCTGGTGTATTTCAGGGTTCACTCGGGATGGCCTCTCTGCTTTTAAACGGTTTTGTTTAGGAACCTGTCGCCAACCACAGATCCATTAGCTGCCCTTGTGTGCCGTTTTGGCAGGTGTGTACATTTCTGTCAGACTGGGAAAACTGTGTGTGTGTGTGTGTGTGTGTGGCCAAACATGTGGGTGGCGTCAGCAGGTGTCATTGAGTGTGTGAGGTGAGATCGCACTTCTTCTCCTACATCTGAGTGACAGCTGTAATTCTCTTGGGGACACACACACACGCAATGCCACATCCCTCAGTCTCCTACAGTGTCCCACAACACATATGGAGCCCCCCCACAAACCCTGCAACCTGTCGTCCTGTCTGGCTGTCTCTTCCTTCATGGCTAATGTCTGACAAAAGCTCATAATGAACCAAAATGGCCATTAAGATGATTAATTGCTTCATTCATTCATCTATTCACCACCTTTATTAGCCTGAAAAGTGTATTTAACATCATGCCACGATGATCTGTACCTCCCAAGACCATTTCTAATGTAATCACTGTCCCCATTAGGGTTTATTGTTTGTTCTGGAGCAAAACGTCCCGCGTCTTTTACTCTGAATTCAATCGGAGAGCTCTTCGGGGTCAGGTTACGCTTCTATGAACGCTAAATCTCTTTCAGCTCGAAACATGAGGACTTTGACCCGGGTTTTACAACGTTTTAGAATCCTAACAAAAGTCCATTGACTGAGTGGTTATTGAGCAAGGTGCTTGTCCTTACAGACTCGCTCTGTTTTGAGAGGCCTCCAAGATTGAAACTATTGGTGTTTTGAAGACCCTCCAACTGAGTTCTCCCTTCCAGCGTGCTTTTTATTCGGGGTCCTGAAAAAGCAAGAACATGTATTCGGCTCTGCCCTAATGTCAGTCAAGTGCTTCTCATTTGCGAAACTTCAAAGCAGATGCTGTTTTCTGGATTTAGCTCCATCTGATTTGGATGATGAATGCACTTGCGTAACGGTGCGACTGGATGAACCATGCAGGAACTCAATGGTAGCCACAGCCGTGCAAAAATGGCATGCACGGTTTATATAAACACATCCCTTTGAGTCATGTAGGTCTAAATCTTGAATCCACAAAAACACTTGGAACCGTCCCATGGTCTTAGGCTCGGGCCAAAAACGAGGCCCATGTGAATTGACATATGGCTGATGCATGGAGTCTTTGTATGCTTTTCCAGACTGTTTCCAGAAGTAATTTTTAACACTGCCAGATTAATCTGTGCTTTATCATTGTGTTGCAGTGTAATTATGGATTTTGAAAAATTATATATGATACAGATATATTGTACAGTTTAATTTGATATTGCGGTACAAGCTCGAGGTCGTGATTATACGAAGTGCTTCTTAGAAAATGTAATGCAAATATTTCTAAAATCATCCTCTCTATCAGATGCTTATTATACAAAATTACAGCAACAGGGTTGACATCTTGAGATGTAAACCTATATAAGATACATTTATAATCTCAAATATATTTATATGATACAAATATATATTTATATTATAATTACTTATTTTAAATGAAATTTGTGGTATATTTACTAAACAATTGCTGTATTTCTTAAATGTGGGACACAAATGTACCTCATTTTATAGCAACCCCATAACCTCTTTTGGATATTTTTATAAATCTCCCTGGTGGCGTATGTTAACAATTCAAACATATTTTGCTTTTAGTTTTTTTCCTGCTGAATGGAAAAGCTGCTTAAAAGACCTGTTAGTTGGCCTTTTGTGTCTATATGATGTGTACTGGTGAATTGCTCCTCGATAACATTGACACAGTGGGATTTAATTCCTCCACGGGCATCAGCAGTGCTGCTGTTAATCCTCAAACAGTGCAATTTCCTCACACTGAGCTTTAATTTTAATTATCATCTTTAAAATACTGCTAATATTTTGTCCTGCTGTGCTGTGCCAGTAGCCCTGAGCTGTAGGATATTTCCTCTTCCCTTTATTCCCGGGATCAGTAATATTAATTACGGAGGCAGGCTGATTCTGGGGCTGAAGGCGTGATGATATATTTGTGAATGGAGAAGATTTTAGAAGTTTGTCCCTTTTTTCCTGTTGACTATGAGAGACTCTAATAACCACAAGCATGTTGCGGGCATGGAATGATGGGATTAGTGTTTGTTTAAACATACCTTCTTACATGTGTTTATATTCGGGAATGTGGGGGGAGAAGGGTACATGATTAACAGCTGGAGGCCAAGGTCATTTAAACCTCAACTGTCAAATCATGAATAATTGAAGGGGCGGAGTCAAAGCAGGACTGCTTCTTATTGTCACATATGTTCACTGTGTGCTGTCAGAATGGAAACTCCCATAGATTCCTGACAGGAATGTGTCACTTCCGCAGTTCTGGAAGTTTGGAAAAACAACCGATGCAGTAATGTCAATGAGTTACATGACCCGTCATCTTCCTGATTAGGGTCCGGTAAACATTAATGATAAACATGGCTTCTTTAAGACCGATTAGTCATTTAGACAAGATATCAACTAATCAATATTGAAAATAAGTTGTGTTACACATCCCTTCTGTGAATCGTCACTGATTGTTTATAAACTTAGTTGATTTCTGAAGGGTGACAGGAAGAGCGAGAGAGAGACCGAGTGCTGCTAACTTGGGAAGTGAACGACCTGTTAACTGATTGACCTCCACTTGCCTCCAGTTGAATTTAATGGTTTGTAAATCACCCCGTGCTTCCCCCGGAGCGACCTAGCACAGTTATGGACTTCCAAGAGTGTGTGGTAAGTATGTGCTGCAATGTTCATTTTGACACGTCAATGCAGCACACACACAGAGCGGTTACGCACAGGTCAGAGATGATTATGCATGACCAAAGTAACCTGCTCCCACCCAAATAATTTTGTGAAATAAAATACAAAAATAAAGCAATAAAATAAAAGTAATCCATATAACTATATAAAAGTTCACTTTCAACAAATACATATAAATACAATAAATACAATAAAATACAATGATAGAAATAACAAGCAATAGAAAGAGATACATAACTGTATCAAATTTAAATTAAACAAGTTTTCTAGTTTTATTCAATTCTGAAATCTGTTGAGTCAGTGTAATTAATATTGGGTATATTTTGTTGGTTGCTATAGTCATGATATTGCCATTAGACTTCTTCATACAACAACTGAGACCTTTGTATGATATATGTTGCATGCCAGACAAGAAAAAAAAAACTATTTGAAATCCAATCTCACCATTCAGAACGAGTATAGTCCAAAATAATCAGACATTAAATAGATTTTAAACCACATAATATGGATGTAGATTGGATCAGATTTTTAGTGTGTTATGCTCTTCAGACTGTATAAAACGCAGCCATTTAGAGTCGATTATAACAAAATATATGATATTCATGTCTTTTAGATATGGTTAGTAAAACCAGTAATAGCACACAACTTCTTAACAAACCTCATAATTGTATAAAGCATAATTGTACAGTTCATGTTTAAAGCATAATTGGTGCAGGATTAGTTATATGCTGAAGTTTAATACTTACATTTGAGGTTTGTTCAAATCTCTAACCCTAAGTATGACTAATAGTATTTAATAATTAGTTTTTATGTTTTTGGGACATGTGCCCTGTTGAGCTCGGAATCTCCTCTTGCATTTCCAAACTGAGCTGGATGGGACAATTTGTTCTTAACACAGACTTACACACTTCCTATTCCCATCAGCTTCAAAGATACAGTGAACAGATAATGTAGAGCGTGTCCACGTATGCAATGCATGTGAGAAAGGAGGAGAAATATGAGTCAATGCGTAAAATGGAGATTTAACCGATTTCACGTATAAATGCTCACGCATAAATAGCATAATTTTGTTGCGTGAATCTGTTCTGTGTATGTTTGTGTGGTCGGACAGAGTCTCTGTTTCAGCTCATGAGCTTAATTTCCTGTGCGCTGGCTTGCTGCCCGTCTGATGTTGGCTGGATGCCTTTCTCTTTCCTTCTCTTCCTCTCCCTCTTTTTTGCTCCCTGTCATTCCCTTTCTCATTCTCGTTGCTTGTTTCCAGCTCTGACCACAGCAGCTTTCCCAGAATTCCCTCACAGCGTCCCAGCGTTCATCAAAGTGGCCCACTGCACCACTAGCTATTAAACAGAACCAAATGTCACAGTCTTGCTCTTGTAGGCCTGACCTCATCTCTTCCTTCACACACGCATAGAGGAGATTCTGTTTGACTGACACATTCAGCAAAAGCACAGCAATGTTTTGGGCTGTAAAGTTCTATTTTTACAAACAAAGCTTGGTAGTACTGACCTACTACTGACTTCAGATCATTCAAACGCTTACGATAGTCATTCTCTCCTTCCTTATCTTTGTGTTCTTCTTTGCATAGTCTGTACCTAATGCCTCTTATGAGGTAAAACACTTTTAAAAACGCCCTTTTTCTCTCGTCCTCTCTTTTTCGCATTTGCTTTTTCAGTGTAGATGAGACACACAAATAACATTTCATGGTTAAAGAAAGCATATTTTCTTAAGTTTTAAGGCTTTTTTGAAATTTTCACACTTTGCGCTAATTATGTTCTGAAGGACTGTTCTGAAATGCCAAATCATCATTATTAACATTAAACAAGGGTGTGTTGAATTCTCAGTGTTGTCAGACGGGGAACTTTAGCAGGCATTAATGTAAACTTTTCTTCTATGGTTAGTTTTCTCTTTCAGTTTTAAAAAGCCAGTATACGGTCATGGCCTAGCCTAGCCACATTTTATAGCACATTTTATAGAGAATCTTGTGGAGAAAGTAAGTTGAATTGACAATATGTTTATAATTAGCTCCCTGAATAATAAGTAACCTAGATATTTTTCATCCAAACAATGAACTAGTTGATTATTGGCAGTATGAGACAAAATAATGTTTAATTGGAGCAAATAACAACAACAGGAAATAAGCCTGAAATACACTTTGCCCAAGTATGTGAAAGCGTCAGTTAATTTATATTGAACATGTTGGACATGTCTCTTATTGTAGAGAATCTTGTCAGTATGTTTATAACTAATCCTGAATATGAAAACTAGGCCATCTTGGTTTTGGATTAAAATAAAAGGCGTACAAGGGCAGCAAATACCTATTTACTAAAATGAGGAATGGCTAAAAAAGCAACAGTAATTATTGTTTAGTTTAAATTATGATAAAAAGCAAGACATTCAGGCTGGCCTAGCTAATATGCTAGTCTGTTTAAGAGTAAACAAACAAACAAACAAACAGTGTCTTTATCCCGAAATCCATTGGCTCTTTTAGCTGAAAGGCAGCATTTTCACAGTAATTGTTGCAGTTTTGTCCAAATACTTTTGTGCAAGTTGGGTAGACACTACTATTACTGATAATAGCACATCTGGTTTCATTGCACATTTGAAGATGGCTCTAGGAAGACTGAGACTTGTTACTGTGACAATAACACAAGAAAGCATATCAAGCTTGTAAATTGAACCGTCTCTGTCAGTAAAATAAAATAATCATGTCTTGCAAACTAGAGTACATTTCTATCTTTAAAGTGTTCACTAGTTGGAATGTCCCATATTTCCCTACCCCCTCTTTCCCTCTCTCTCTGCTTTCTTTCTTCTCAGCATGCTGTCTGTCTAGTGAGCCGTACAGACCAGAGCTGACTGTAAATTCCTCAGTTTAATGTAAGTAATTAATCCTCGTCGGTTGCATAGTACAAGTAACGGAAAGTACCTTACGGAGAAACATTCCCAAATGTTCTTGAGTCAGGTTTTGCTTTCATTTTTGACATCATAGAGGTTTGATGATGTGGTTACCATGACCTGGGAACAAGGCCAGAAGATCTAAAGCATCTCTCATCCCCTGAACCGCCTTTAGGAAAGACAACCCTCAGATGTCAAACAAACCTCTGACAGCTACTCAGGATGACACAACAAACGCCAAAGCTAGATACAATGCTATCACTAGAACACGCGTTCAAACGCATAACAAAACTCAAGATAGTGAGCCGGTTTGCTTTGCATCGCCATTCCCCCTTTCCGCCTGGCTGTTGCTTAAGCCCTCGAACGACCTCTGGAACACTGGCTCTTATCAGGCTGTGGCCGCCGCGCATTCCGCCGAGATAAGCGCTCCAGCCGGCTTCTGTCAACAAGAAGTGCATGTGTTTGTGTCCACGATCACTTCTCTTCGTTTGTAGCATGGCCTAGTTAGCCTGCCTGTGTAATAAATGCACCGGTCACTGCGACCTGTTTTCCTGCAGTCTTCTCTCTGTACGTCTCCAAGGGCTGATGGGAGATTATCATAAGGAGTGTTTCAGTGCAACCCAGGCACAGATCAGGAATTATGCATGAGGGTCCACACACCAGTTGCCCTCTGAGCCAGTTTTAATCAATTATAGAGCCGCACTGTGTGTGAGTGTGCTATGGCTTGTCCGACAGAGCAACCCATGTGCTCTTGGGACTCACTGATACTCTTGCTTCACAGATTGGATGCTGGGTGTAGCCCCCATGGCTCTTTCATAACCTTTCTGTCTTGTGATCAATAATGTAATTCAGTGTGTTTGGTATGAGTCTGAATCCAATCGTACCCGCTCCACCCTGGCTTAACAAGGTTCCTCTGTTGTGTCCTTGAGCCACCAGGATGCATGTGTGTATGTGTACGTGTATGTGTGTGTGTGTGTGTGTGTGTGTGTGTGTGTGTATGTATATATATATATGTGTCTGTGTGTGGGGGATATATAGAGTGGGATTGGGAGAACAAGAGCAGGGCAGACTCTCATTAATACTTAAGTTGTAGTCACAGACCTGTGATATGGCAACCCAAAACACACTCTAACACTATGATATTCTTAATGCATTTTTCATTACATGAAATTTTTTTCAGAGTAGTCAGGTGTTAAAGCAGAGCTTAGGTGGTGTTTAGGCACATAATGTTGCATCTAAAACTTAGTTTACTACTTTATACTTTCATGTTGTTCAAAACTTGTAAGACCTTCGTTCATCTTTGGAACACGAAGATATTTTTGCTAAAATCTGAGCGCTTTCTAACCCTTTGTAGACAGCAATGCAACTACCACATGTAAGGCCCAAAAGGTAGTAAGGACATCAAGTAGACCATGTTACATCAGTGGTTCATCCTTAATGTTATGAAGCTACAAGAATATTTTTTGTGCACAACGAAAATAAAAATAACTCCTTTTTTTCTTGTCAGTCGAATGTAATTTATTTATTTAAATACAAACATTTAAATATGCTCATTAAAGAAAAGATTCAAATCAGTTTGTGCATAAATTTTGTTTGTATTTTATAGATAAATTAATAGATCTAGACAATAAAGTCATTTCAAGCATCCATTAGAAAATTTAATGGTAGATGCATTAAGAAACAATCACTCAGAAAATGATTTAACAGGAATGTTGTTCTAGGAATAACATCCGAATAACATACAAATGTTCATCCAGGAACACATACTTGGCTTTACAATAAGCATTTGTGCAGTGCATTGTGGGTGGAGACCATTTCAGCTTCTCATGTTCTCACACTGTGGCATAAGTAATATGCAGTTAGTCTCAACTTTATTAGCTCAGAGTGTCTCTTTTCTCCATCTCTAGAATTGCTGAGATAAGAGCATCTTGCAGGCACGAGGTGTGAGTGTGTGAGTGGAGGATGAGAGTGCTGAAGTGATTAGAGGCTGATGTACCCTGTCTGTTCCATTATACACACTCACCTCCACACACACACACACACACACATACAAATCAATTCTCCTCACACCAACTGGAGTCTTAACCGGATTTTGTGATGATGGTGTCTGTCTCATCACACCACAGAGCAGCGTTTTCTCCACTCGAGTTCCTTCCCCATACCTTTCAAAACCTTCATCATCGTCATCATCCTCCTCCGACCATAACAGCATTTTGGTCCGACCTCTCGGAGATTAGTCTGCTGGAGCCGACCCTGTTTATATAAGAATTTTCTTGTTTCCATTGAGATTTATTTTTCTCTCCAGACCTATTTAAATGTCTCCCACACGCAAAAAAAAATTCAATATATTTTTGTGAACCTGGAAACAGTGGGCAGTGAGATTAGACTCCACGCCTGCCAGAGCTGTCAGCTTTCAAACTTCTCCATTAGACCAGCAGCTATCATGTCACCATGACGACCGTCTGTACCAAAACTCTCAGCAGGGTTCTGGCTCCGCCTCCTCCGGTCTTACAGGTTTAACCTTGGCCTCTCTGTCTCTTTTTGTTGCTTTGATAGTCACAATTGCGGTGTGTTCATTCTGTAATTACAGGCCTTGTCTTTTTCTCTCCGAGCGGGACAGAAGATTGTTTTATGGACATCTGAGGAATGTGATCAGCTCGGATCACTCCCACACTATTGTTCATTCTGTGCGTAGAAGTCCAGTTTTGAAGAGGTACGCAGGCAGAGGTGTGTTTAGGAGCCGTGAACTTCTGTTGAATGGCATGCATTCTTTGGCTGCATTCCACAGTCCTACTTGTCATTTCCTGCAATTATGCTTCTTTACAAAGAGGCTGCGTTTCACAGCTTTTCACTCTCTACTCCCGTGTCATTGAAGCTTTATGCACTCAAACACGCACCTTCACCGACTCCGTTGCTCTCATTAAAGCCAGCCTGTTCCCTTTTATACATTCACACGCATACACTTCAGTCTTTCAGGTTCAGTTATGAGCTTGTTTTTCATTGTCTGACACTCTTGTCTGTAAAAATGTTCAGAAATTATAATAGAAAAAATTCTAAAAACCTGTAGGTTGGTTGTTAGTTTTTAATGAGTAATTTTAATGAGCCGAAAAGAACACACGTCTCACCTCTGTTTATTAATATGCACTGGCTACCAATAGCTGCTTGCATTAAATTCAAGGCACTGATGTTTGCCTATAAAACCACCACTGGCTCTGCACTCATTTACCTAAATTCATTACTTCAGAATTATGAGCACTCTAGAAGCTTGTTTTCTGTAAGTGAACATTGTTTTATTGTGCTATCCCAAAGAGGCACAAAAAAAAAAAACTTTCACAGACTTTTAAATTAAATGTTCCCTCCTGGTGGAATGACCTGCCCAACTCAATCCCAGCAGCTGAGTCCCTAGCCATCTTCAAGAATCTGCTAAAACACATCTCTTTCTTCTTTATTTGGCCCTCTAACTCTAGCAATCTCTATGCTAATCCTATTCTTTAAAAATAAATAAAAATAAAATGCCCCTTTTACTCAAAACACACTGCAAGATTTTAGTAATCCTATAAGATAACTGTATGTCACACTGTGCGAAATGGATCTAATAAACTTGGCTACGACGTGTGTGTAGACTGTATGATGATGACGACATCTATTGATTTGTACGATACAACACATGTTTCTATAGAAGAATAAAACGTCATCAGCATGCGCTAGTGGTAAACAAAAAAAGCATAATGAATAACACTTTTAGCAGTTGCAACTGTTTATTCTATTGTAAATATGAAATGTCTTTTATTTCTGTGATGGCAAAGCTGAGTTTTCTGCATCATGATCCTTTTTCATACAAACCCATAAGACCTTTATTCATCATGACCCTGCATAGACAACAATGCAACTGGCACGTTCAAGGCCCAGAAAGGTAGTGAAGACGTCGTTAAAACATTAGCGGTTCTAATGTAATGTAATGTCTTTTAATTTTAGGTTGAATTGTTATGTCGGTGAATAAAATATATAATCAAAATACCATCCAGAAATGCCTAAAACACCATATTTTTCAACAGTGAATTCCTAAACATCTAACATTCATCTGTATTTGACAGCATGGACCCACTGTTATTTTTCTGTCTGTCTGTCTGTCTGAGTTGAGCTTAAGCAGCTGTCACAGTTTCTTAACTATGGAAAGTATTCTGCATCTAAAAATGACTTCTGCAGCTTTCCAGTAACAGACCTGGCCGAACGGCACGCCGCAAGTGTCTCTTTTGTCTACTCAACACACTGCCAAGTCCACCAGACCTGCCTGATGCTGGATTTTGTGTTATATTTGTATTATAAAACCGATTCTGCATTACATTTGTGCTTGCTTAGCATATTATTGAAACAAACTGTCGACAGATTTGATATCAAGTACATTGTGTTCAGTTCCGACCTGAACAGACTGAAACCTCCCATAACACAAAAAGCGATTTAGTTTCTTTCTTGTTTATCTTTCAGAGTTTGCATAAAACACAATGGCCAGGAAAAACAGGTCTGTAACTGTTTATTCCAGATATAGTTATATAGCCTTCACTCTGAGAACAGTTCAATTTTATGGACTCCGAGTGGAACCTGGCACTGATGATCAAGTAGAGAACGGACGAGTGCTCGCAGACGAATCAACATGTCTGTGTTCGGAGCGGCAGACAGAGTGTGAGGTCTTAACCGTTCACCTGCAGAGCTAATCATGTAGCACAATAACAAGAAATTCACCACACACACACTCAGAGAGGCAGACGTGCTGAGTCCGGCCCACTGTCAGATATTACAGCTGATAAATGCGGTGAGGTGTGCTGCACTACTGTACATCTGATTGAGGTTGATTCATGTCACTGCCGTTAATGACTTCGTGAATCATGTTTCCCCAGGGCTATGATAGCTCACCTGATTGCTCTAGTGTGTGCATGTCTGTGTGTGTGTTTATACGTGTGTGTGTGCGTGACCCTGTTTAAACAGAGATGTGGGTGGAAGCCATTAGCAGGTGTGACTATGCATTACCACTTTAATGGACCATTGAGAAATAAATGACAGCCTGTTTTCTTTATGTGCATGTATTTATGGATGTTTTATCATTACCTGTGTCACTTGGAGAAGCGTCTAAATGGTTATTATTTTTTCCTCATGATGTTTATATGAGCCTTTTTCATTTTCCTTCATATTTTCTTTTTGATTTTCCTCGACTGCCTTTTGTATTTTGCCCTAATGGGTGAATAAAAACATGCTCGGGTCACATTTCACATTAACAAAAAGGGACATTTTATATATTATTAAATAAATCAAATGACATTAAATAAATCTGTAATTAGTCTGAATGTTTATTTGTTTATTTATTCATTTTGTCATTTATTAATTCACTGTTATTTGTTAATTATTTGTTCTCATAATTGCATTTTAACTGCATTAAAAGTGCTAATACTTTATGTAAATGTATTTAGTCATTTACTACAATAATGTATAAATTTATTTTATTATGCTGAAGGATGTTTTTTTTTTTTGCACTGTACAATTATTTTCATGATATTTAAACACATTTTTGCCCAAAATTCTCATGAACAGAATGAGTCTGGGTGTTGTACATTTATTTATAATTTCATAATGATAATTCTTTATAAAATGGTGTTAATACTTAAAACAAAAAAAAATCTGTACAAAGGCAGTACATTAAATGTATAATGTACAGTAACGCATGAATGCTTCATAAATTCATAAAGTTAATCATTCATGAATAAGTTAATAACTATTGAATTTATTTTTAATAAATTAATGAAATGTTAATAGAAGTTAACTTTTTATCACAGCTTAATATAATGGGGTGAAATAACACATTACGGTATATTAAGTGTTTTTAATATATATATATATATATATATATATATATATATATATATATATATATATTATTTTTTCTGAGATTCACCGTTATTTATACAAAACATACAGGTGCACGAGTGCATGTGGTCACATGTTTTTTCTTTTAGTTTTTTTTTGGCCTGAATTCGCAGTAACCTCCTCTCCCTCTCTCTCTCTTTCACACACACACACCCTACAAACAAAGACACTGGGCATGTTTCCCTGATCCGTGCAACGATTTTTCTGCATTCATGTCCCAGCATGCCAACGCTCCCCATGTCCATTACTGTATAACAGCAGCACAACTGAGCTTCACAGGCTCATCTCTGCTTAACCGCCTCATTTTAATACTCTACTCCGTTGCAACCACCATATGTATCTGACAGCCAGAGGCCAAAACAGTCTGTATTATTTCAGAGAGGCTAAATGTTGTCTGCCAGACATATTTAACCCTGAGGTGAGAGCAAATTCTATAATGTGTTTGTGCAATGACAAACTAAATATAAGGACTTGAGAAGTTGTATAGCAGAGAAATACACACACGGATATTCAGCAAATGTAAATGAGCAGCACTGAGGATAACTAGATATGTTCTTCAGTGAGTCCGTGTGTGTGTGTGTCTTTTCTTCCAATGCCTCGGCCTTAATTAGTTAGTGGCCGGCTCACAGCCCGGGACGGAATGTGAGATATTTAATAAGAAGCCAACAATGGAATGGCGTTTGTGGCAGGCAGCTGGCCAGGAGGCCAAATTATTAAACTGGCTTCGTGAACTTGATTATGTAAATTAACTTGGAGTGTTCGTGTGTGTGCGAGAGAGATGGGTTGGGAGGAGAAGTGAGACAGGACAAGAGTGGCCAATGAGTAGTGTAATGCATGACATTGCATTTCTGAATCCAATAAATCAAGTTTCCCTAGTGTGATACACCACTGTAAGTCATTCTGTTAGAGTTAATTTAGTGTGTATGTCATTCTAAACGGTCAGCTGACCAGCTGATGTCTATACCCCACTTCATCTGTTCATTTGCATACTATCCACACTAAATATTATACAAGATTTAAGAGTCAATGCATCCCAAATGGCTGTATACTGAAGCAGCCATGCTGCCGGGGTTATGTAACCTATTTTATGATAGATTTTTGAAGTGCCAATCATCCTTTTTGGGCTATTATTGCCCATAGCCCTTTGGGCCGCTGGATAAGAGGAGTTTTTGAATGAGTGACCTTGAATGCGAGACCTGCCTGAAAACCTGAGACCTGAAAGCTTCCAGTGCTGTTTTTAACTAAAGATGTGACACAATACTAGAAATATCTTCCATGTAAATCTTGCTTTGATGTCCTGTTCAATCATGATGAACAACAATATTGTGAAACATTATTACATCTTAAAAGAGCTCTTTTCTGTTTTAATTAGTTTTTAAATGTGATTCATTCCTGTGAAGGCAAAGCTGAATTTTCAACAGCCATCACTTCATTCTTCAGTGTCACATGATCCTTCAGAAATAATTCTAACATGCTGATTTGCTGCTCAAGACGCATTTCTTATTATCAGCGTTATTTTTGTGGAAACCATGGTACTTTTTTGCAGTTTTTATTTATTTCTTTTTTAGAAAAAAAAGTGCAAATGAACAGCATTTATTTGGAAAATCATTAATGTCTTTACCATCAATTTTTTTAGTTTAATATATCCTTTCTGAATAAGTATTAATTTACTTAAAACAAGGATCTTACTGACCCAAACTTTTCAACGGTGGTGTATGTAGCATATTATTGAATAATTTTGAAGGTCATACATTTAGCTGGATGCTAATGCTGCTATGCACATGTAAATAGTAAAAGATTAGGGGCTCTGTGATATTTTTTGACATCGCAGTATAATAAAAAAACAAAAAAATTTTAGTTTGTAGTATATAAAGTATTATATGAAGGAGCACAGCCGCATATCACTTCCCAGAATCAGAGCTGCTGATTGTTTTCTTTTCTTTTGTGAACACAGTGCTCCTCATTCTCAGACAGATCACAGGCCGATAAGCAATATGCAGGTAAATTTAATGGGGGTTTTACATATGGTCGCATATTGAGGTATGTAACTGAACACATGCATGTTTTTGGCTCCGCACACCTGATTGCTGTTGAAGGTCAGGTAAATGATAAATGGTGTGTTGACACGTTGGCAAAACAACCAAAGCTGTGGAAGATCACATGACCACAGCTAGCTAGAGCGAATCAGACTCCTCATCCATGACTAATGCTGAACATCTGTTTAATCAACAGTAGCGTCAGCTCTCAGGAGACCTTACTACAGGAGGAAAAATTTTTATATATACATTTGCGTTATAAATGTATACAATGATATATGAATGAATATATTCTGTGCAAGAGCCATTGAGGTAATGTGAAGGAAGCTGTTGAGTTGTTCATCTTTGATTTATCCCTGTGTGTGTGTGTATATCTGAGTATATTCTGTTGGTTTATTAAGCTCATTGTGCCCCTTGATGAGGTTTTGTTCATTAACAATAGGCACTGAGTATATGAACCTCTTGAACTACTGGATTCACTAGCCAAGCAATGACTGTGGATGATCAGAAGCCTGAAAGAGGCCGGGGCAAAGTGCAAACAGAAGTAAACACTGCAAGTATGGACTATCCTGGTTTACAGCCAAATCTCCCAAGTTTTTATATCCTCTGGGAGAAATCTCCGGGATCTCTCTGCATGGTCATGCACATGACTGGGAAATACCCACTGCTGTCAAATATTCCACATGCAGAAGAATGTAGGATTATGTTTCTTCATGAGTGTGATTGTCGTTAATCTACTCTCTTAGTAATTAATATGTGCCTTGTTGCTGATATGAACCCTATTACAACTGGTATTAACATCCGCCTGGGGGCCATTCACAAGTGGGCACTGGGCAGCTAAATACAGGTTTAAACAGGGTCTGAAATGTTCTGAGGTCCAATCACCCAACCCACATTTGAAGGTATTGTGCATGTGACCCATGTGTGCTGATGGACTGCCTACTCACCTGTCAATCACCTGATGTGCTACAACTAGGGTGTTATACTTTGGTTACATAAATTGTAAGTTATGAAAGTGTCCCTTGCGCTTACCAAGTCTGCATTTATTTGCTCAAGAATACAGTAAATCAGTTTAAAACTGATGATTTAAAATGGATTTTTTCCCCGTCTTTAGTGCCACATGATTCTTCAGAAATCATTATAAAATGCTGATTATGCTTACATATTGCAACATTCCTGCCTCATTGCCTGTTTTAAAATCAATCTGAGTCTCCTGTGGGTTTTATAATTGCAGAGTTTGGCTTTTAGTTCCTGCCAATGTAGAGCATATCCAAAACACTCCAAAATGGTAAGTTATTTTAGTCAGAATGCTTCCATAGAAGGAATGGAGCAGCTTGCCAGGTGTAGGAGCAAAGCTTGAGCCTCCACATTGAACCCACATACATACTGCCATGCAAAGTCAAAAGACCGTAACTTAGATAGATTTAGATTTACTAGATTTAGTATCATTTATTTATTTAGTATCACTATAACGATTTTGTAAATGGTTATCAGCAACCAAATGTTGATAATGTGGAAGCTACTGCCTTTTGCCTTGGTGTGACTTCTCACGTTTTGCAGACAATGCAAAGGCAGAGTACATTAACTTCAAAATAGGGGAAAAAAAATCAAGTTTGAGCTCAATTTTTAAATTAAGATAATTTTCATTACTAAAACATCTCATTGTTAAATTTGCAGTGTCCTACCTAAAATTAATTTGGCTGGACAAGTAAAAAACTTTAAAGTTGTTTTTCTCAGTTTCACACTCTGGTAAATTCTTTTGCCTTTGTAGGGCAGCATATATGCACTAGAGGCTGACATTTTTTGGGGATTCCCGCAGGTCACAGGGATCCCGCGGGATTGGGAAAAAATCACTAATAATCACGGGATTGGAACGGGACAAGAAAAAATGTCAGCGGGAGTGGGCGGGACTGAGAATACACTTTGATCCCCAACTTTATACACACATATAGCCTTCCTTTTATATAAATAAACTATAAACTAGGGGTGTGCGATATGACAATTTTTTATCTTGGACGATAAAAATTTCTCCACGATCTGCTTTTGAAGAAATATCGTAGTATCGCGCTACAGCGCAAATTCTATCAGCTGCAGTTCTGGCCCCTCCGTCATATACTGAACAACCCCACATGCATTCACAGCAGTGTTAACTCAGCACTAGAGTTACTCTCCTTTACATGTGCTTTTAAAAGTTTCATTCGCGCGCTGCTCTGACCTGTGCTTTTTCTGAGCGCCGCATACACCCATGTGAGCTTAGCGGTGTGATTCTAACTGAAGCTAGGAGCAGATTTTTTAAAAGTTGGAGCGTCATGGTTCTCACTTGCTCCACCACCGCTCCATCACGAGTACAATTGGATCTCTCCGATCAGAAGGTTATAATGTCGGCAATAACCAAACAAGAAGTTAAAGGCTATTTCTTAAGGAGTTTGTCTGTTCCTTTTACTGAATATTTTCAGGGTTAAAGCATGATTGAAACAGATTCAGCACACTCATATGCAGTTGCTTTTAAAAAAAGTAGTTTTACAGTGCTTCTTCATCTGTATCTGATTTTGAATGAGCAGAAATCTGTAAGAAATGCATTGGAGTGTGGAGAGAAATTGGTGTTAAAATACTACGTCATTTTTGATCCTACAGATAAAAGTAATCAATCTTTCGAATCCGTATACGTTATTTGTGTGCACTCAGAATTACAACGCTGTGCTTCTGTAAAATAATTAAAGCAAACAAGATTCAGTTTCCATTCCCGTGTCACCCTCTAATATGCACTTCTTTCCAATATCCTACCTTTGGAGTGATCCTGCAACCTACTGGATATAAACACGACTTTTAATTGGCTAGAGGACAGAAATCCTGGAGTTTGAGTGACCGGGCTTTAAAGAGAGTTTTCCTGTTTAAGTGCAATGATTGTGCAGAAAAGACACTGTGCCACACCTAGACCATTTGGAGGGCTATTTGAGATCCAGAGAGCAGGCTTAATAGAAGAAAGAGAGGGATGGAGAGGTCAATCAGAAGTCAGAGAAAGGGATTGTGGGAAGTTGGACTTGGGAGAAAGAGAAATAAAGTGAGAATGTAGGCAGAACAGAAAGAGAACGGTAATAAGAGAGGGGGGCAGTGAAGGTTCTTTTGGAAGTTCCCCAGAGAATCCCAGTCAAGTCTTGTTTCTGTGAGCGAGGGCTTCTGCCTCTGGGGAATTTGATTGACAGTTCCACAATAGTGTCCGCATATCTTTATCATGCCTGCAGACCGAATTCTAGAATATACTTCCTACTGTGACATCACAGTGCACCGTATGATCTGATCGGATATTTATAGATTCTGTAACTTTTTCTGGTCGAAGAGTTCTCATGGCTTCTGACAGCCAACTTTTAAGAAATGCATGCTCAAAAAAGTTAAGTGTGTGTGTTTTTGTCATTTCATTTATATATATATATATATATATATATATATATATATATATATATATATATATATATATATATATATATAAGAAGTTAATGCCATAGGGGAAAAGGAGGAAAGAAAATAATTACAATAAATAGGGAAAAAATAAATAATTAAAAAACACATCTTTTCAGATTATTTACAAATTTAAGTTGTTAGCCTCAACTCACATTGCTTCTAATTTGACACTTAAGATCATGCCATTATGGCTGATCTTTATTTGCTGGTTTTATGGTCCTGTAACCCAAGACACACCAATTCAGTGACCTGACAAAAAGCCCTCAGTGAATGCAAACTACACACAATAAAAAGTGGTTAAGAGTAAACCTCCTTCATACACAGCCAGTTTACACTCCCAGCTTCCAATGATCTTGCATTTGAGCTCATCAAGTTTCTTAGAGCCAATTGGAAATCAATGTAGCCAGTCATTGTGGACGAACTTTTCTTTTAAGTCCAATTTATGTCCTCCTTTATCAGTTTCACAGACGTCTCTGTGGACGAACTTTTCTTTTAAGTCCAATTTATTTCCTCCTCTATCAGTTTCACAGACGTCTCTTTTGCTAGCCGGTTTTGTTTTATAATGGAGTGAAATGAGTGCGCTCAGGTGCAGTAACAGAATGAACAAAGAGTTCCCTCCCGGAGTTAAATCACACACGTACGTTCACTCACTCACTCGCTCTCATTAGCTCTCTGTGGTGCCTTTGTCTTTTAATCAATGCAAAGAACATAACTACAATTAGCAGCTTTCCCATATCGATCCCAGCTGAATTAACAAGAGAGATGGAAGAATCGTGTTCCTCATGGGTTTTCTTCATCATGTGCATGCTTGGAATTTATTTGTGGTTGTGTCTATATGCTGTTTGTCAAGTAGACGTCATACTGTAGTGTCAGCTTGTGAGTGTGTGTTGTTGTCATCGGTGCGGCACACACTTCATCAGGGAGTCGCGGCTAAACAGTGATGAATGTGTGTATGCTCTCTGCTTTGGTTTGATTGAATGCCCTGCTCTAAAACAGGGGCACACACACTTACGCACTTTATGACAGCCAAGATGGAAAACTGCAGTTTGAAATGTAATGAGGAAATTCAGACACAAACACGAACACTATTGTACCCCTACACCACAGACCGTAACGACACTACTGACCTAACTACATTTTTCAACAGTGTGACAGTAGCGCTGAGGTTTTTAAAGTGGTGTAATTTTACTAGTAACAAGCTACTTTTTCTAACAAGTAGTGCAACAACGTTCATGACAAATTGTGCAAGTAGTTCTGCAGCTGAGCGAGATGAGCGAATAATCAAATGCACTGTACTTGAAAGTCTTTAAGCATTTCAATCTACTCTGTCTGGAATATTTTTTTGTAACAAAATAAAAAATAGCTAACTATTACACTGTTGTCGCTGTGTAAGCACAGCGACATAACAATTTTGTTTTTTTGCACAACCAGCCAAATGAGACCATAATCAAACATGCTCTACTCATTTAAATCATCACCCATTTTCTTCATATATTTTATAGCAAAATAAATGTTAAATACTGCTATTTAGCAGCCTATGTGCTAACTGCTATTTGCCAGTATCTATCTGCTATCATTATGTAAACAAATAAAATTTAAGTTTTTAAACTATTCAGCTTCTTTTTTCATAGTAGCTTACTATTTTTCCAAAAGTTAGTTTGACTATATTTGAACCACTTACAAATCAGTAGCTCAGATTTTTTTCAAAGTGGTATCACACTTCCAGTAACAAGCTACTTTTAAACAATTAGCAAGGTAGCATGACATAATGTTTGAAACATTACACAAACAACCTCACTACCAAGCAAGATGAGGTAGTAATCAAATGTGCAATTCTAGAGTTGGTTTTCTTTCTTTTTTTTTTGTATCTAAAAAGTTAAATACCTACTACTCAAATGTTATCACAATGTTAGCAGTGAAAATGTGGCTTAGTTTCAAGTTAGTTTATGCTAATTGATATTATGCTCTTTTTTAATTGAATCATGGAATATAACAATGGTATAATTCAAGAGCTTGTAGTTAGCTACTTTTTGTTAATAGCTTATAGCTAACTAAATCTTTTTAATTAGCTTTGACCTGTATTTGAACTATTTTAGCAAGCTACAATTTCAAAGTAGCTTCCCTAGCATTGTACAAAGCAATAATAGCTTAACCAGGTGCAGGTACTGAAATGCACAAAATATATTTAAATATGTGTATAACATGCACAAGCATCACACAAAGACACTTAATTTGCTATCTCTACACGTATACCCGGCTCTTGCATTATCCTCCTTTGTCATTGTTTTTTTTTTTGTTTGTTTTTTTTGAAACTCATGTTCATAAAAACTGAATATTTAATAAGTTGTTTGCGCTTAGTGTTAGACATGACTGCACTGCTGTTTTAATTAATAACCCCAGCCTTCCCAACGAGGTGGAACACAAATGACACTAATGCACGCAGAGAGAGAGAAAGATGTAGTCGGCGATAGAAGCAAATACACTTCCTGTGTGTATTCGTGGTTGTGTTGGAGATGTCACCACATTTATCAGTCTATAATTCAGTCAGAGCGCCAGATAAATACAGAGAGAGACAGGAATAGAGATAACCAGCGCTGCGGTGGAGTGTGTGGATGGGGTGTACTCTAAAAATTGAGGTATGATGATACAAAGCGATAAATCTGGTTTTATTCTCTATTTGGTGAAGATGTTTTCCATGAGTTACCACATTTAGGAACTTATTGACAAACAGATCTCATCAACTTGTGAATTGGACATAACATGTACACATCTAATACATTTCTGTGCCATTACAAGTTATTCAGAATAAAATTTGCAGACACACATCGTTTGACTTTCTTAAAGGGATAGTTCACCCCAAAATTTAAATTCTGATGTCATTTAGTAAGCCTCAAGTTGTTCCAAACCTGTGTGATTTTCTTTCTTCTATTTCTTTCTATTAAACACAAAAGATGATATTTTAATGAATGCTGGTAACCAAACAGTCAACAGTAGCCATTTACTTTTAATTGCATGCAAACAAAATTATAATATAATATTAATATATTATATTATATTGCAATATTGAATTGTTAATACCATTGTTTGATGCAACTGCATGCTATATTTTTATATGAAAAACTTTTAGTGCTTTTATATAGTATTAAGCCCTTAAATGTCAACTACACATCGGATTGGTTTCTTTAAATTATAAAAAAGTAAAAATATGAATGGTATTTTAATGTTATACGAAAACTAAGATAAAAAAATGGGAAAAACCCTTAAGATAACATCCACATAAATTACGTGAACTTTATACGATCAATTGCCACTTTGAACGATTACGTAATTGTGGCATCCATAATTGTAATCGCGAATAGAAATCTTTCATTTTATTAAAAAAAATATGACTAATAGTTTCAATATTTATCTGATATAATATGCAATAACAGATACAATTATATTTGATGTTAAAATCATTTTGAAGTAAAAATTAGTATCCAGCCTGCAACATGTTCCAATCTCATTATCACTCCATCTCCAGTCATTTTCACTCTCTGTGGTGTGACTAAAAATAGAATCTCTCACAGGAAATTATTACATCTTAAACTGTGATTCCTGCATGGAAAGTTATAGTGCTTATATGTGTGTGTGTGTGCTTTAATACTTGAAAGCGAGCGGGATGTTTTGTAGAAATCTCTCCCAGGCCTCTTTGTCGCAACCTTTTGCCCCCAGTCCTCAGGCGGTGGGGTGAATCTCTCACTCTCACATTCTCTCTGAACTTCTCAAATAAGACTGGGCTCTCTGGGTGGCTAATTGGACAAGTTTTGCTCAAGGCTTCCTTATAGGTGGCTTTCTGAGATCTTCCTAACACACACATTTGTTTTCTGTCATGCTGGGGACTTTTCATTGACTTTCTTTTTTTTTTTTTTTTGCCTCTAACCTTCATGGAAAGTGTTTGTTTTCATGAAGACTTTATTTAGTATATTTATGAACCTGTTTTACTCATGGGGACCACTGGTGATGTTAATAATTTCAGATTTTAGTATCCTTTTGGGGACATTTAGTCCTCTCGTTGTGTGCTAAAACGAGACCCACACACCTATTGAAGGTGTAACAGAAATGAGTCGAACCAGACAAATTAAAGAGTCTAAAAGCTGTGTGCATTGAAACACGAGAGCTGAATTCCTCAGGAAGTCGTAACTCAGTTCGAGTGCCACAAGAACCAAACAAGATGACCAACCAACTGGTTCACACAACAGCTTTGAACATTAACACCACTAGAGCAATTATTTACAATTTCAATTCGAAGAAGAGAAATTTGGTGTCAAATTTGTTGTTCGTAATTGAAATACAACGCTGGACATCACATGAAAATCCATGAGTTAAACACTTACATTGACTTCCCCCCCACCTAGCAGAACCAGACTGAAATTCCTAAGGTGGGGGAAGGGCTTTAAACCTCTATCTTCACAGTAAAGTCCTTTGCCAGAGAATGCCAAAGAAACTGCTTTTGTACATATCTATGGACCAGAATGAACTCAAAAAGACTCATAAATGAATCAGTCCATCGCATCACTCCCTATTCATTTATGTGTAACCCACACATTTGACTATCATGTTATAATCACTTATTGTGTATGTTTTTTTAAGTAACTATGGTATAGCTGAAGAGTACATAGTAGTGTTTGATATGTGTGTGAT
The DNA here is from genome assembly GCF_003368295.1 of Carassius auratus. Taxonomy (NCBI): domain Eukaryota; kingdom Metazoa; phylum Chordata; class Actinopteri; order Cypriniformes; family Cyprinidae; genus Carassius; species Carassius auratus. Next base: position 25,305,086 of record NC_039246.1, on the reverse strand, counting down.
TGTATTTTCTTGCTTGATATTGTCCTGACAATCATTTATTTGTAAAATATATCATAATCGTGTTATAGGAATCATGTCGAAAATTAGACCCTGCCAGAGCAGGAACATTCGGACCACATGCTTGGTAAGATAAACATATGATTTATGATATCCCCGAGCCAAGACAATATCTGATTGGTCAAGACAACAGTTGAGGCGTGGCCAACAGGCCTCTTTAAATACTTTGGACACCATGATGCCTTGCTTTTAGTCTGCTTTTAGTCTGCCTGTAGTCCCTAGCTATGCTGCTGCTATTAGTCATTTTAGCCTGCTCTTAGCTCTTAGCTTTTAGCTTTGCTACCTAGCTTTAGCTTTTAGCTTCTAGCCATGCTGTGTAGTCATCACCGTTCTTTGAGCGCGGTTCCAGCGTGCCTGCCTACTTAGTCACAATGAGAAGGAACACAACCTAGTCTCGTCAAACTTTATTTCTTTTCTTTTCCGTTTGAGAGTTTCGTGTTCTGAGTTAAGTTTTGTAACGTCGACCTCGTCTGCGCGTTTCAATTCCAACCAGCCACACAGGACTCTGCACTTTCAGCCAACGCCCAACAACCACGGGCTTCCCAAGACGTCACTTCAGCGACTGAACTTCCAGCCAATCAACGACCTCGGGAAAGCCCTTTCACCGAGGCTCCCTCTTTCACAGGAGACGCAAGTAACATTACCTCCAGACTGTGACCTTTGCTGGTGTATCTAATATAATTTTAACCTCACTGAGGAACTCAATGCGAGGGCTAATTACGTGATTGATGGTTGTTCATGTCTATGCAATTTAACGTATTGCTGTGAACTTGGGATTCCATATTTCCATTCTCTTAAACTCATCTTTCCCTAACTTTCGATCTTCCTGCAACTTGTGTGAATGTGTGTGTGTGCGTGCGTTTATGTGTTAGATTAGTTTATATGTCTTAGATTTATCTAATAAAGCCTTATTCATATTGAAAAGAGAAGTATCTTGTGTTTTGTGCTTACAAGTTAATGCCTTAAACTGCCGATCTTGTTACTGTGCTAATTGATAGTGTTTCACTATAGTTTGGATATTAGTATCCAGCGCAGATTTGATGTTAAACGGCTCGTTCACTGACCAGCCGTGAAACAGTGATTCTGTTCAAATTCCCTTTAAAATCTTAAATGATTCCCTTTGAGCTAAATAGACCTGTTTCCGTTACAAAGGATAGGAATTGGTGTTTAAGACGCTCTAGTGAATCTGCCGTTTACTATTGTTTTGGTTCCATCATCTCACTAATGGAAGTAATAACCAACTCCTTTATTACGGAATGCAATCAATGTTTAATTAGAGAATAACACTGTTGAAGTGTGTGGTTGTTTTGCTGGGCATTTATGAATGTGGTCATGTGAGTCTCATAGTCTGAGATGTTGATGATTTGTTGTTCTCTTTATCTCTTGTTCCTGCTCTCTGTAGACATTTGTTTACCTCAGTTCTAATGGAGACCATACAGACATGAAATCTGACAGAGGACGTAATTCCAGAAAATTCCAGCCAGGGAGTCTGTTCTGTTCTCTCTAATCAAGACCTCCTACTCAAACCTTGGCACAATCAAATCAGTCCTGAGTTCTGCTTTTTCCAAACCTGGGATAAAATCTGAAGAACAATGCAATTTCCTTGTCATTTGATATGGTTTACATTTAAACCGAAAGCTGCTGCTTGTGTGATTTATATGCATTTAAGTATGTGTGCGTGTGTGTGTGTGTGTGTATGTATGTATGTGTGTGAATGTGTGTGTTTTATATACCTGTTTTTCAGTCCCTGAAAACCAGTCATTGGGGTCAATTTTAACCATTGATGTATGATTTTTTTTTAGGAATAGGATAGGATATTATTTGGCCGGGATACAACTAGGTCTAATTGAAAATCTGGAATCTGAGGGTGCAGAAAATTGCCTTTAAATTTGTCCAAATAAAATTCTTAGCAATGCATATTACTAATTAAAAATTAAAGTTTTTATATATTTATAGTAGTAAATGTACGAAGATATAATTTTGACCCATGCTATGTAGACCTCTGCTACTTATGGCTGGTTTTGTGGTCCAGGGTCAAATAATTACTCAAAATCTCTCTCTTCTTTATATATTGTGTACATATTTCATTTTATCATATCAGATATCCTGTCCTTAAGACATAAACGACTTTACATGGATTTTGCATCATGAAAACTTTTCTGAATGGATTCAGAATCATTGAAGAGAGAATCACTGTTTTTTTTTCCTCCCACCCCTAGTGACAACCAGACTTAACTGCCTTGTTTTCTTTTCAGATTAAATATAGCATCTAGTCTGAAGTCTAACGATTATGTTTGTGTGAAATCAGTGTTCTAGACTCCTTTGTTCAAGTTGACGTTGCCCTCCAAGGTCTTCTTACTCACTCTAATAGCAGAAACGTCAAAGCTGGTCTGAGATCAGCTTTAAAGGGCAGTATCTTGCTAAAGCAGGCTGTCAGGCTTGTTGTTTTGGCCTGAGGGAAACATGATCAGCGGTTTGCTCAGTCGGCATCGAGTGCTCTAAAATTTTGAAACTGACAGCTCGTTTTCACCAGCGTTTACACACGTGTGGCTAGTTAAGCGTGGGACTTGAGCGTTTTTGGTAGAAGAAAAACGGTGTTGCCATAGCACCTCTTCCTGATGCAAGCTCTGGGTAGTTGATTTTTTTCATGCATATCCAAGTCTTATTTTAGATGTTAATTCTCAAAAGAGCAATAATGCCATCATTCCTCTCACTATAGTGTTAATACATGTGGCTTGTTATGCGAGATTCATCAATTGCTTTTATAATTTAGTCAGTCAATCCAACATATATGTATTTATTTACATACAACGAGAAAAAAAATATATATATTACATCATGGTAGTAAAATAAGTTATGCAGTTTCATGTTGGCTTCAAAGGAATAGTTCACCCAAAAAGGAAAATTGGTATCATTTATTCACCCTCATGTTGTTCCAAAACTTCTGTGGAACACAAAAAGTTAATTTTTTTTAATGGTTTTATTTAGCAAGGATGCATTAAATTGATCAAAAGTGGCATTAAAGACATTTATAATTGTACAAAAATTTCTGTCAGCTTTTTCATGAAAGAATACTGAACAAAAATGTTTAAGTATTGCCACAAAACTATCAAACAGCACAGCTGTCTTCAACATAATAAGAAATGGCTTTTGTGCTCCAAATTTATTTATAATTTTTTTTGTTGCTTATCAAGAAATGTTGTATGACTCCTTCTGTAACTGTAACTTGAATGGTGCATTTTCCTTTTAGGCTTCAGTCACTATTCGTGGTAATTCCATGGAATTCCTCCTCCAGGAAACTAAGTCAAACCAGTTTAGAACAACATGCGGGCGAATAAACTTCCTTTTGAAGTTTTCGCTCTTGATTACAGTGCTAGTTGGATGAAAAGGGTTTCTTTAAAACTCAAGCAGGACTATAAGGTAAAAAAAAAACATGTATTACAATGTATTACAATGTCTGGTGTGCAGTGCTACTGTGTTTAGTAGCTAAAAGTTCACTGCATTCCGGTGTATTCTCAATTCACAATTCAGGATCCTTATGTAGGTCAGATAGAGTTAATATGCTAGCTAATTTTGCATGGCTTCTTAGAACTTTGTTTGTGAGCTTTGATTCTTCGGTGTGGTTTTTACATTTCAGAAGCAGCAGGTAAGCGGACTTGACTTCCTGCCGTCTGTTTACCACAGATTTAATAAAGTGTAGCTTAATGGAGTGTAAGGTTTGCTTTCCAAAACGTTTCAATTTTTGTCTCTGCTGAGCAAACGAGCTGTTAATGGTGGAAGCTTTGATTTTCCACACCTAAATCCTGTAGATCTGTTGTTTTAAAGCGTGTGTGTGAGAGAGATATCTGTGTGAGGTGTATTGTTACGGTCTAATCCAAGGCATGGAAGTTTGATTAGCCTCCTGTGCACAGATGGGCTCTTCAGTGTGATTACAATGCTTTTCATTAGATTTCATCACATCTTTCCTCTTTCTCCTTTCTTTCACATACACCACCTCCCCTCTTCCTTATCTTTCTCAGACTCACCTCTTGATTAATCATGGGAGAATGACGGGAGGTAGATGTGACTGAAGTGAAGAGGTAATTGCGTCGCAGGTGTGTTGATATGGGGACTGTTAGAGATGCAGTGACGTCGTCTTAACCGGTAGATTGTCAGAAACTCAAATTTCTCACGACTGTCACCACCAGCTATTTGATCAAGATTATTTAGTTATCACTCCACTCTGGGTTTTCTGGGCCGCTCAATAGCATTTACCACTGTAAAAGCTCTTACTTGGATAGTTCACCTAATAATCCAAGTATTGTCATCATTTACTTAACCTAATGTTATTTTAATTCATACCTGTATAACCTTTTTTTCTTATTTGGAAGAAGGGGGGGGGGGGGGGTGAAATGCTATTTCATGCATACTGAGTTTTTTACACTGTTAAAGAGTTGGATTTCCATGCTAAACATGGACAAATTTTCAAAAATTAAGTTCTACGTTTGAAGAAGTATTTTTGATCCAAAAATACTCCTTCCGGTTTGTCACAAGTTTCGGAAAGTTTTTTTCGAGTATGGCTCTGCGTGACGTTAGATGGAGCGGAATTTCCTTATATGGGTCCTAAGGGCACGTCTGCCGGAAGAGTGCGCGCTCCCGTATAGCAGAGCACTGAGAGCACAACAGACTTCACCGATCAGAGCGAGAGCATCGCGAAATGTCACAAAAGGAGTGTGTTTTTGGTTGCCAGGGCAAGACAACCCTGCACAGATTACCAAAAAAAAAAAAAAAAAACAGCATTAAGGGACCAGTGGATAGAGTTTATTTTTACAGAGCATCAACGGAGTTGTGCAAGTGTTTGTTCCCTGCATTTCGAAGATGCTTGTTTAACAAACAAGGCCCAGTTTGATGCCAGATTTGCACATCGTTTATTTCTTAAGGATAATGCAGTCCCAACGAAAAAGGGTCACGATCGTGTGTTGGAACCACAGGCGGTAAAACTGCTTCAAATATCTCTGTGTTGTTAACTTAGCTATCGGCGCGTAAGCACATCAAGTAAACAACATGCGATGTTGGCATAAAACTGCACTTTCCACATGTACAGTTTAAAAAAAAACAAAAAGACGACATAAAGTGGAACTTAGTCATTTTCCAAAACCGCTAAGCAAATATATACAGTTTCAGTACATACCACATAGAGACGTCGTTGCTGCTGCTGCTCTTGTTAAATTTCAGCCTCTGGATCTGATTCTGGATCATAAATATACGCTGAATCTGACTGTTAGCCATGGTTTGTTTTGGATGGTGGTTTTCCCCTCACGGTAATGTCACAGCTTCCACACGCTCTCAACGCAAAAGCCTACTGGCGCTCGTGATTCTTTAGCTCCGCCCACACGTCACGCCTCCAGCCGGTCGTGTTTTTCCGGGAAAAATCGGTACAGACTATCTTTCTCTTATAAATATAATAAAACTAAAGACTTTTTGGAGTTATGAAGGATGCAGTACTACTCTATAGGTACTCAAGATTAACAGGATATTGAGTGAAAACGAGCATTTCACCCCCCCTTTAAAACTATTTAAATTTTTTCATATCATATTTATTTGATCAATAATCCATTGACATGAGTGGTGCACAGACAAATACACCTTCAAAAACAGTTGCTCATTCAAATAGTTTAAAGGCCAGGGTGTGGGGAGTTCCTGCAAACATTGAAAAGATGAGAAGTTTAAAAAGAGAGTTTAAAAAGGTTTTCCTTTGTCATCTTACTGGTCTCTATAACAAACACTGGAAGTCTGTTTCCTATTGTATTTTATGCCATTAGAAACGTAACCAAAAACGGCAGAACTATTTATGCTTCAATACCATTGCCAAATAGAATTCAGATGTCTGTTTGTACAGGAGCATTAGAGCATGTGTAAGAGCCTCGACTGACAGGAAATGCATAACAGCACCATTCACATTCCTCTGTGCACGAAACAATGACAGAAAAGATTTTAATCTAATAGGAAAGCTTCGGATTTCTTGATTGTTTTGTTACCGCAAAAAAATTATTCATCACAAACATCATTTTGATTGAGGCTCATGAGGGGTTCTTCATGGTGGTTGCCAGTCATTATAGAATTTAGTTTTTCTTGGTGGGTGTTGTGCTGGTTTTTCTCAGTCTCGCTCTGTAAGCTGAATTATAGACCCATGGTTGTAACGTTCCCTCTCTGCGAGCCAATCTCTCTGGTCCATAAATGTCACTGATTAAAACTGCTGTTGGAATTGTTGCATGGATCACTTGGTGCATGATGACTCTAATCAGCTTGTTCAGTTCATTAGGGGCTGGAAACATAATAGTTACAAATATGGGCCATCGGTAGGAGTTTCAGTGGTTCAGATACACTGAGTGTGAATTGAGTGTTCCTGAGACCCCAATTCTGCTCCATCACGCTTGTGATTTGTTTGAAATGTGTGTTAATAGGGTGGGGAACTGATGACAGACGTTCTCATTTATAACAAGTTAAGTTTCTTTTAAATACTTGAAACAAACTCTTTATGTTGCGTTACGTTACTTTACTTTATTAGTAAATATATTAGAAAAATTAGAAAGAGATAATAGACAACTCAGCTTTCTTTTGAATGCAACAACACATGACGCATATGACGTAACTAGTGTAGTCTGATTCAGAAACACATGACTCTTATGAGTGGTTATTTTTAGTGAATTACCAAGTAATTTGACTCAGTCATCGAAACACAAGTTAGTTTCAGTTTAGTTTTTTTCAGATATTCACTTCTCAAAAGTTAAAAAAAAAAATTGGAATCATTAATAAATCTTTATGATTTCCATATATATTCCCCTAAGTTTTTTTTTTTTAATTTACATTTTATATATTTCAGTCTGAACTGAATGTAAAAATATTTGAACGATGATAAATAGACCGCTCCTCTTTCTACTGAATGCAACAACAGCGCAACCAGTGTAGTCTGATTCAAAAACAAATGACTCGTATGAGTGGTTATTTTTAATGAATCAATCGGAGTGGTTACTAAATTATTCCTTTAATAAATCCTTTTTAATAATTCCTTTCCTATTAGTATTTGATGACAAATATTACGTTTTACTGGCTGATCTGACCCAAGAATATGTAAAGTTCTGTATTCTGTTCAGTTTGGTTTGTGTTGTGGTAAAGTCCCATGAGGAAGCCAAAGGTGTCACATTCCATGCCTTTTCTTAGTCCTTACTGTCAAGTGTTATTGAGTTGAATGTTGTGCTGTAAACAAGGTCAAGAAGGCTGCAGATGGATTCACAAGATGGAGTTGTCATTTATATAGGTGTCATGCTTGAGAATGTGGTCAGAAAGTAAGAGTTTCTCAGTGTTAGGCGCAGGAAGATATCAAGCTGTAAGGGGAAGTGAGGTCGGGCACTTATAGATGACCTTTTCATATTGCACTGTTTGAATGGAGCTTTGAGGTCAACCAGCTGAAGGGGGATATTAAAATATGAAAATGATCTGATTATTGACTTTAGCTCTGCCCTCTTGTCTTTTTCAAACTAATAAGAATGCTAACTCCTGGTGCACGCTGTCCCGAGATTGTCCTTAGCACAGTAGGTAGTGCTGATCTCAGCTGTCCTACAAATACATTTTTCTAGCATTTTGTTTACAGGACTGAATATATTAATAGAGTAAATAATTTACATAACCATTTAAAGGTGGTTTGTCTAACTTTTATGATACTTTCCTATCTTAAATCCAAGTTGGCGGACAAACTTTATGGCAGGCTTTTTTTATTTTGAACATGATTGATGACTATCTTGCAGTTCTTCTGCAGATTTCATTTTTTTTTTCTCTCGGGTGCTATCTAAAATCAGTTTTACAGTTTTTCTGACATACAGTAGATCGAGGCAGGGTATTGACTTGGCAAACCGGTTCTAGATCAGCGAAATGCGGGGCATCTTGCAGCTCGGATGAGTCGCTTTTCACGCTCTGAGACAGCGGAAAATTGCTTCCAGTGATTCCACACCCACTTCCCTCTCATCTGTTGTTTTGCGTGACATTATCTGGGAAGCTGTTGTGTAATTACCAAGTTTGCAGCTAACACAACATCTGTCACATTTAAGTAAATTTACATTTCTCCTTCTTGACACAGAACATGTCTATTGATTTTTTTTCAGAAATATTTTAGGTTTAGGTATTTTATTTTGGATTGTTTATTAAAGTTTACAGGTGTGACGTAAGACATTTAGATTAATGAGGACAATTCAATCACAGGACATTCGGGTCTCTAGAGTTCAGGAGGAGCTCTTTTTACAAGCCAGTTAGTTAGTCTTACAGCTGCGGTACTCCACCGAGATGTGAACGACACTCATAGATACTAGCGGAAGAAATGGAGACAATATTAAAACCAGACACAAAATGGTTACACCTCCACATCCACATGCAGCTGTCTTTTGAGAACATGTAATTTGGGACCGTTTAATTTAACGTACACCTACGTACAATCTCACACACCTACAGCCTGTCCCGTGCTAGGAGCTCACACACTCACACACATTTACACAATGGCTAATGCTCACTTTCAGAAACAAATCGCTCTCCTCCCATGTACACCTGGCTGTCAGGTGGAATGTCAGAGGAAGACGTTTATATTCATTTAGGCAATGAGAAAAGCTCTATTATGAGTGAGGTGAATGAGGGAGGCAGGGTTTGACAGCTCGGGGTAATGACTACCCTCAGCCCTCTTTTCTAGCGACAGCACTGTAGACAGGTTCATTACATTACCCTATGTCTCAAATCATCATCTGATCTGCCACATTTTAATAAAGATGAATATCTCCCTATTTCAATTTTTCCTCATAATAAATGGTACATAGATAGAGCTGTAGGCTGCGATGACATGCTGTTTTTGCTTTTCTTTAGCATCTTTTATTTTGCCTCCTTTAGATCCAACAATGGCACTGGGCTGACTGGTTTTGAGCTATGACTATTTAAGTGGTTATGTTTCTGCGGTGAAGGTAATGAATGAATGCCGATATGAATAGATCGACTTGTTTGAACAACTACATATTGAAATGCACACAAAATGATGCATGTAGAAACCGAACTCTTTGGTTTGGAAACTAAAGACCGGTTGTTATTCTTGGTGATTAAATTTTTGCTCTTTGAGGAAGGAATGTGTGTTTGTGTGTGTGTGTGTGTGTGTGTGTGTGTGTGTGTGTGTGTGTGAGGACCAGACATTAGAATGAGTTCACTCCCTGTTTGCTGCCTTCAGACACTTTCCTAGCCAAGAAAGTGCTCCATTTGAGGTTTATAACTGTGGCACTATCGCAAATCTCTACACACCAGGGAAAACTGTCTTTTTTTTTGTCGTAAACACTGTTAAATCTGACCTTTGCACTCTCTGCGGTCCTTGCCTTTCTGCTGTTGATGAGTCAGACATGGACTGTCAAATCTCTGCCCTTTTTTAAAGTTCTCAAATTTTATAGGAATATTCTGGGTTCAAGGTTTGTTGTCACAAAAAATGATTTCAGCTTTTTTATTCGTTAAAAAAAATGAATAGATGTTGCTTTTGCAGTAAAGCACTGGGGCAAGACGGTGTGCTGAAATTAACATTAAACACACATATATCCATATATATATCACACTGAAACAACCACAACTGAAAAAGAGAAAAATAAATCAAAAGTGGTCAGATATTGAATGACTAGTCAACTGCTCATCCAACCCCAATTGGTTGATGACGATGTGTTTGAAAAATCAGGTTGGGAGATGCTTTAACTTGAAGTGCTCAGGCTGAATAGACCCGTCTCCTCGCCCCTCCTTCACTTGGCACCAAGTCCCCAAACAGACCACAGAGGAATCTCAAACATCCTGAACACAACCAGATGTGTAACCTCAACCCCCAACCCTCGTCTTCCTTCCCTCCATCTCACTCCTTCCTCAAGTCAGTCTGTTCCTCTTATTCGTGGCCTGTCCTGACCTTACAATTCGGGGCCTCTTATAAAAACAAACCATAGAGTAGTAGTGATGCTTGCAGGTCAGTGGCACTTTAAGACATTGCAGTTCATTGAGAGCAGATGATCAGTATGACCACTGGGCAATCTTTTTTTTTGTGTCCTTTTTTCTTTTCCTTTCTCTCTTTTGGATTCTAAGGACATTTCTTTGATCTTTGACCGATGAGCAGGCCCAGAAAGATTCACTGGACATTACTTTTTTAGGTGTAAAGCTGCAAAATGATGCAGAATAGATAGTCAGTTGGAGGTTAAAGTACTACCTTCTTATTAGTAGGTTAAGTAAACATGAGCAGTTTTAACCCATTTCACTGTGACCAAAAATAATGCTAGAATAGTAATATCTAGTTGGCTGAAAAAAATGTGACTCATTAAGAACATTACTGCCATAGAACTATGACTGGATTGATTTACCACTTGTGTATTGTGTAAATACAATGTTGGTCGCAATTTTTTTTGTGGTACCTAGCGGGGAGGGCTGGGCAAATCTGATTAAACAAATGAAAGCACATGATGCAAAGCAAAGAAAATAAAAGTACATGAAACTAAGTGAAACCAAACAAAAGCTGACAAAACAAAATAAAACTGAATTAAACGAAACCAGAAAAAACAAAAAAACAAATCCAGGTAAAAACAAAGGCAAACAAAACCAATCAAAAACAGACAAAATCAAAAGAAACCAAACAAAAAGAAAAAAAAAACAAGAAAAAAAACAAAACAAAAAAAATCTAGTTGAATCAGGTGATACCAAATGAGACCTAACAAAACTGAACGGAACCAAAGAACACAAACTAAACCAAACCAAAAAACAAACATACCAGACGAAACCAAACAAAACTTAATGAACTGAACAAATCTGAAAGTAATAAAAGCAAATGAAACGGGGCAAAAGTAAATGAAACCATACAAAACCACAAAAACTTTATTCTGGACCTGAAGTTTTTAGAGTTTGCATAACACCTTGTCTATAATCTCTACTTTTTATTTTATTATTATTTTTTTTAATGTTTTTATTTATCATAGATTTTTTTTCAACAGTCTATATAGTTCCAAATAGTTCTTGAACCCTCTAAAAGGTCCAATCTCTGTATGGCATGTGTGTCTTATCTCAGTTAGTTTTCTACAATTTGTAGGGTTTTGTAGAAGCCATGTGGTCATTGCTCTCTGTCTGGCAGAGTTCTCTCTCTCACTCCTCACTGGGGCATGAGGCGTTATGCTGTGGATCATTTCTGTACTTCCTCTCCTCTCAGGCATGACAGGCTTTTTCCTCTGAACATCCAGCTCACCAAAACCTTGACCTATTGATTTTAAAACCTCTCAAAAAGGCCTCACACAAACTAACTCTAAGTGCAGCAGAGAGTTCTGGGTAGGAGAAGGGCAGATTCAGGTTACTGCTGTTGATTTGATGTCAACACAGAGTCAGAAACAGACCTGCCTCCCCAGCTGTCCGACACAGACCTGTTCATTTAACAGAGATCATCTGGTGATATAAAATGTTAAATAGAGAAAAGAGGAAACTCGGAAATGTGTGGTTTTAAGATTTTGTACATTGTGTAAAGGTAAATCAAAATGTTAAATTAATAAGAAATATACAATAATATGCATTATTATATTATAATAAGGTATGAATGAATGAAAATTGAATGTATTTTACATCATAATGTTTTTTTTATTGTTTTTATATAATTATATATTTTAATAATGGATTATTTTTATTCATTATGATATTATCAGCAGCTTGTCAGTGAACAACATGCAGCTCTGTGTAGTTAATGTTTCTCCACGTGAAATCACACGTATATAATAAAGCATAACATAGCAAAATAGAAGCATTTTTTTCACTAGGTCTCAGATGTTGGTCTCAGACCACCCCCCCCACTATATATTGGCTCTCAGAAGTGAATCTGTGTCATTGTCATATTCCTCAACATTTCCAGAATGTCTGTTATGGAGCTCTGTTGCTCCCTCTCTTTCACTCTAGTTCTTTCATGTTTGGGACATGAAAGTGAAGTCAAAATTAATTGGGTTAGGGGCTGACCGCCGTGGCCGGTGTTGCGTGACAGGGCTGACTGACTGTCGTCGTACTGAGGCAATCTCCAACACCCTTTAAAATATGCAAATGCATTTAATTTCATTGGTTTCCCAATGTTATGTTTATATTTAATGCCCAAACTTCACATTTACATTCAGATTGTTAAATTATCTAGTAAATCTATCATTATACTCTTTATTTTTTTTAGTTCATGGTGCAAATACATTTAAGATCTCTAATTTAAACCCCCAAGACCTCTTTGAACTCTTGTTTTAGATCTGAACTATTGTTCTTGGAGTTGAGACCCATGTGATGGTGAATTTTTTATTTCTATCATCTCTCTCTTTCTCTGTGACAAGGCATGTGTGAACATTTCCGTGTGTCAGTGACTCTGCTTGGCATAAGTGCCTCTGTCATGTCCAGCGGAGCATAATGGCATCAAGACTTTGTTAAGAGAGTTTGTAAATGTGGGTGTATTTGTAATACATGTGTTTCTGTATGTAAAGTACTGTTTACATCTATTCATTCACCCCCACCAATGCACATTGAAATTAGCCTCTTGTATAATTATGCAAAAAGGTTGCTTAAAAAGGTCATTAGTGAAGTTAATGTTCATAATAAGGTGCTTTACTTGATTTTTAATGTCCTTTTGTGTGGAATTTCTGTCAAAATTAGTTAGTTGCCTACTTAGCGTTTTAGGATACAAAAACTCATGCCTTATAAGATTTTTTAACAATTCAGAGGCATTATTATATGCATCTTTGGCGTATTAGAAAATCTCACTATGATTTTCAACACTCTCAGTGCTTAGAAAACATTGTTGTTAGCTTAGCAAAATGCTAACAGTAAACAAATGGAATCAACTGTGAATTAAATCTCTTGTGTGCTACGTGAAAGGCACAGTGTGTATTTATATAGCATGCAGAGTTGTTGCCAATGTCAAGTGTTTGAAATCAGTCAAGTATGAGGAACATTTCATTTAGCGTGCTGTCATACAAGGTTGTAGCCTATGTTAGGCAGTAAACAGCGAGGTGGCTCATTAGTTTGTACTTGCACAGCAAGAAAAGTGTGGTCTAATTAAAATGTCCATCTCAAAGTCAAATTCGTCCTTGCAGTTTTCTAAAGTTTCAGTAATTATAATTATGCTTGTAATCAAGAGACACAGTTCCCCTTCAGGAAAAAAAGCAGTTACACCCTTCATCAGAAAAGAGTGTAATATCCAAAACATCTGTGACTAAACAGTATTCATGGAAATCTTTAGGGCATTTTATGTGGTATTTCCCACCTCTCTTGTGTACAGTCATTTTCATGACACACAAAGAACTTGTGGAACATGCTAACACAACTTTGCCCCTAATGCTTCAGTTTTGTGCTATCAAGTGAGCTGTTACCATGTAGAATTGTGTGTTGCAGTTTAAATTAAACGTGTAAACAAAACCAGTAATAATTTCTATATAAGATTAAAAAAAATCTTTTTTTGACATAACTCACTGCTCGTTCTGCATTGATAGAAATATTTTACATATCTCCACCATCCCAAAGTGAGAATGATTTTAGATCAACTTCCTAATTTATTCTGCTTCAACTTCTAGGTATGAAGTGAGTGCTACACTCCAGGCAGGAAATGAAGACAAGGATCATTTCTTTTCTATGATAAAGCATACTGCACACGGGGAGCACATAAGGAGCCACATTTTTATTTCCGCCAGTGTCTGCTAAACTCATTTAAGGCCCCAGGCCGTTGGATTGTTTTCTGTCAGGTACCACATCTCCTTGCTGTGCCTCACTCAATTCAAATGTATCGCATGCCTTTCCCCCTTGAGTCAGGAAATATGACCAAGTAAGGATCCTTTTAAAGGCCATGGCTTCCAATTCCAGACTCTCTTCAGCGTCTGGCCTAAAATAGGGTTAGGCCAAGCATTACTATGCTCCAGTCTGGACTAATAAACTTCCAAAAAGTCTCTATGAGCATCAGACTTAGTTCTGCTGTCAGTGCTCAGAGAATCCAGGTCAGTTAATGTGCAGAGCAGAGGGCTGGCCTTCCTGGAAGCCTCTGTTCAGTTGCCTGAGGCTTTTCCTCCAGCTAGAGTTATTCAAGTATCCAGCACACGGATCATGGAATACTCTAAGAGAATGTGGATAAGTTGTAAATCTTGTCTTTACATTATGGGGGTTCAAATGGGAAGACTTCCTGCTTTATTTAGTTTTATTTTATTTTATCACTTTGAATTGAACACGAAAATATTAGACAATAGATAGACAGCTCATCCTTTTATTGAATGCAACAACATGCATACAAAGCAACCACTGTAGTCTGATAAAAGAAAGACTGTGCCATTATTTTTTATGAATCACTCCTGAATCATTCGGAGTAGTTACTTAATCCATCTGGCTCACTAACCAAAAATAGCTGAACCAAGATTTATTTTATTTTATTTTAAAATTTCTTATTTAGTTTATTATTATTATTCTTTATATTTTATATTATATAAAAAATAATATGTATATTTATTAAATAAAATTAATCATATTATTTTTTTTTGTTAGCTGTGGATTTGTGACACTGCTAAAATTATTGTGGTTCATTACACCAATTACAGCTAAATATAGATGGATGTTGTGGGTGCTAAAGTTGTGATCTGAGCATTGTTACTTACTAATACTATTGTGTTAAATATGTGGTAAAAATTACTTTTGTGACATAAAATTGCTCTTATTGTGATTATAAAAATATTTGTATGTGGATTGATCATATATTACCTGCTAGGGATGAATTGTTGTATGTGGGATCTTTCTTTTTATGCTTTAGTTGAGTTCTGCCACGGTGCGTCACAGGGAAAGGTGCTAATGATTACCAGTTTCTATATTTAAGGTGGATTATTCTGCATTTGCTTTGTTCTGTTTGTCAACTGAAAAAAAGGCGGATGAGGGTGTTCTCTGCAAATATCAAAGATTTATAGTGCTTCAGAGTAAACAGAGAGAGTTTCTGCCTGTTCTGCGTAAATGATCATAATGATGAAGGCTTGTTTCCGCACCAAAGGAAAGCTCAGAGGGCATTACCACACCAGACATGATCGTTCACCAAACATGGTCTAAAATAGAGCTGGTGAGAAAATGGTGCCACCTGTAAACCTTTTTTTTTTTTTGGCAGATGGAAGAGAACATAGTTTGTGGGGAAAGGGTAGCGAGCCCTTCTGCTGCTTATTGGCCATCTGTGTTTGTGTGTTTCTAGAGCATATGGCATTATGCAGTAGACATTTCTGGAAAGTCAGGCAGGGATCTGGTGAAATGACAGAGTGATTTTGTAAGACGTTAAGAGTTGAACGTGAAATCCATTACAGAGCCATGTTATTTTAGTTCATATGGCTGTTCCGAATATTTATTTTGAAAACAAAAAGGTCAGAGTTTGTATAACTTAATGTCACATTTTTCCTGATTGATTTTTTAATTTATTTTTTGTACTTTCTTGACTTTGTACAGGCAGCACATTTCATATTTAAAACTAAACATCCCACGAAAAATGATAGAAATGTTCTCATGGCCACCCTTACTTTCATACTCTACTCAAATGTAGGCCTAGATCAGATTTTCGAAGCAACATTACTAGGTCAAGGGTCTCAGGGGCTGGAATGCATTACGATTTTTCATCTCTAGGCCTTTTTTGATGTTCAAGATCAGTTTAGATGGCCAAGTAAACTGTCTAGTCAGAGTTTTGATCTAAAACTGATCTGCAAACAGCATTTCAGAGTCTATCTGCCCGAGGGAGGTTCATGTTAGTGTATGAAATGACTAAATATTATTTGATGCATCTGGAAATGTGACATTGCAGATCACATTTATTTCACGTAGTTTATTCGCTTAAATATGAATGCTGACAGAAATATGATGCTGTCAGGAACTATTTTAAGCAGTGGAAGTAGAAATTAGCTCAGACTAATGCTAACAGTCTAGATATGTTTTTTTTCACCCCAGAAATAACTGATTGACCAGCACTAGAAACATGTCTGTTCTGTCAATGTACAAATAAACATGCTTAAAACTGCTTCCGAATGCCAGTTTGTTTTAGCTAGTAGTCTAAACATACCTACACTCAAATTTCACACAATCAGTCCCACAAATGATTCTTTTCCAGCTCATTTCAAAGATAAATTGAGTACCTGCTGATGGACTGATTTTTACGAGTTGTTGGGTTTCTTTCGACTCTGCATACCTGTCAAGCAGGACCAAAAGTGTGTGTTGGATCCTGATCAGGATCTCGAAATGAAACTCTCCAATGAAAATAAAATACAGGAAATGAAAACACATCTGCTTCAAATTCCCACATCTACCAGGTTTAACGGATCAGTTAACCTCCCCAAAACGAAAATTCTGTCATTATTCATCCTTGTGCTTTTCCAGACCCATATGTTGTGTGTTTTTCAGTGGAACGCAAATGGAGATGTTTTGAAGAATGTTCATGTAGCCCTTTTTTCATACAATGTCAGTTTTTTTTTTTTTTGTGGTCTATTAACCTTTTGAGGGAAAAAAAATCATAGTATAAATAAATAAATAAAATAGAAATTGGGACAAATAAACACCATGAAGATTGTTTAGACACATAATTTCGGGTGAAATACTGGTTGAATTTTGTCAGCTGGTAGAGATTTTGGGCTATTGTCTCTATCGTGGTTACATGCGTACGTAACATTGCTGTGGGATCACGAAAATTTATAATTTGCATGCATTTTTTACATTTAAAAATGGATTAAAAACAAGCGATTTTAATCTGCTGAAATGCAATCATCAGCGAAAAAGAACTTGGTTCTCTATATGTGCACTGAAAGGCTGTTTCTGAGCGCTGTCATAGAGACGTGTGCATGTGAAGATGCTGCTCATAGAGTGCAGGAGAATTGAATGAAGTTATTTTAGTCGCTTTATAGGTCTTTAAAGGTTAAATGCACACACTTGTGTGTCAAAATGCCTGTCTTTGCAAGTTTCCTCCATATATGTAGTAATGTAGATCTTAAGTGAAAGCAAACAGCTGAGAAGGAAAACAAATGTGTGACAATATATTGAATCCAGGCAGCTCTTAAAGTGACAGCAGTCTAATATTCCTGCTGTCTGTCATTCATGTTAATCAAACAACAAAAGAGAGAAAATCTCTCCCTGCACTTGACTAAATCACACTTGTAACTTGAAAAGAAAAATACATTTAATTTACACTGAAGAATATGTAGTGTTTTTATACATTTGAATACTTTATACAATGTATGCAGCATTTCTCATTTATTTGCTCTACTAGTTTTTTATTGTCCTATTGGCTTGTAATTAGTTTCTTATTCTTATTTTAAGTGCTGACCTCTTGTCTTCAGTGAGATTGAGTTTTATTATTATTATTATTATTATTATTGAGGCTAGTATTAGTTTTTAATAGAATTATGAAATTTATCAAAAAATGTATATGAAAATTTAGGAATAAAAATTAATCACTCAGTGATATATATAATTTTGGTCATATCAGCCACCCCTAGCAACAGATATGACTAATTTGCTGTATTTCAAGTTTTCTGATGCAATATGATTACAAATAGTTTTGTTTTGTGTTCCACAGAAGAAAGATAGTCATAACGATAGCAAAAAAATGAGGGTGTATGAGTAATGAAATAATTTGTTCTACAACACGGTTTTAATTCAGCCCTTTTGTGCAAGGGAAAGGTGCCAGTTGACATTTTCTCTCTTTTAAATGTCTTTTCTTTTTCTTTTTACAAGCACAGTGAGGAGAACCATGCTTTTAACTAGCATGGTTTAACAGATAGTATGCAGTGTGCAGAGCATGGATGGTGGTTAGCATGTGCTAGTCTACCCGTGTGAAGTGCTGTCAGCTGCCATTTCACAAGAAATGGATACCAAAATGTTTTTTGCAGCCCTATAATTCCTTTTACACAGACGCATGCACACTCTTACTAACTCCTCTCTTGCTCAATTTTCAGTTTGTCTCTCTCATAGGAAATTAAATTAATTTCCTCTGCTGTGAAGCATTTCCATGTGTACCATCAAACGTTTTATTTTCAGAATTGCTTTCTTTTTCTAAATTGCCCTCCAAAAATTCACACACACTCACACTGTTCCTTATCTTCATCTTCACACAAGCGATATTGAAAAGTGGAATTTGACTGCGTTTGACTGTGTCGGTCACTCTCTCTGCACCAGTCCCAGGTCTCGGGCTCGTTGTCCTCTCGTGTTAAACCGTGTCGTCTCGCTCAGGCGCTAGAGTCGCAAGGTTCTGGGTTGTTGTTGCCATGGGAGCAGGTTCCCGAGCGATGCTGCCAGCTCTTTCCAGCCTCGAGCTTTGCAGTGGGTGTGTGAGAAAGCGGGCATCATTGGAGCCTGGCCCAGTCGCTCTCTTCTCCTTTTTTCCATCTCCCGCTCGTTTAGTCTTGATATGAGTCTTTAATGCCCCGGTTCCCATATGCCACCAGTTTACTTTGCCATTTCGTCATGGGAGTTGTGCCCTCACATATTCGCATACAGAAACCACACTCCATGTATCAACAGTGGTTATTATTGATGTTTGTGTCGGGGGCTTGCTTAGTCAGTAGAATGATGTTTTATGGTGCGTTTGATTCTAAGAATAATCATCAGACCATTCATTACATTAAAAGTCTCTTGCTGGTATGCACTACAAAAAAGTCTTTGTTATACTATATGCAATACTTTATAAAAAAAAAAAATCATTAAAATGTGACTACACTACTGTTTGAAAGTATGGCTCACCAAGGCTGTATTTATTTGATCAAAGATGCAGTAAACAGTAATATTTTGAAATTTAAAATAAATGTTTTAAGTGTTAAAATGTAATTCATTCCTTCATGGCCGATTTCATGGTTAAGAAACATTTCTTATTATTATTATTATTAATGTTGAAAACCGTTCTGCTGCTTAAAATGTTTGTGCAATTTTTTTTTATTTAAAATTATTTTTAAAAATTATTATTATTTTTTTTTATCAATTTGAAAGTCAAAAGAACAGCATTTATCAGCATTTACCAAATCTTTTGGTGACACTTTATATAGTGACCAATTTTCACTGTTAACTAGTTTTTTTATTAGCATACCTATTATTATAATATTAGCTGTTTATTAATACGTATAAAGCACATATTCTGCATGACCATACATCCCGAATCCCGCCCAATACTTAAACTTTACAACTACCTTATTAATAAGCAAAGTAGGAGTTTATTGAGGTAAAAGTTGTAGTTAATGGTTTGTTAAAAGTGACAATTAGACCTTAAAATAAAGTAACTAAGTTTTTTTTTTTTTTAAACATTCTAAATGTCACTTTTGATGATTTTAATGCATCTTTGCTGAATAAATGTATTAATTTCTTTTTTTTTTTAAGCCTTGATAATGTTTAATACAAGTTTATCTTGTTTTAAGAGCGTGTTAGGATGTTGTACCTACTGGAAAACAAGACCAAAAGCGCAAAATGATCCATCGCTAGCCGTCGGCTGTTACAAGCTCAGACATGTCCTCACAGGTCAACAGGGTCTGAATGTGTGTGATTGTATGTGTGTTCTGCTCACTGTTATCACATTCTCACACACACCCACCTGTAAAAAGATGATCTCTGAACCATGCGGTAGCTTCATGAAGACTTGCAGCAGTTAAGATCGCATTTATCACTTAAGGTGTCTTAAGGTTTCAGTGCCTGGGAGCCATAAGCCCCAGAGATGGAGTGGCTAGTCGAGACAGGAAACGTGGAGCTCTGTGATTGTATGTGTGGCTGCTTTTTGATTCACGGTCCTCTGCATTCCTACACGGTCGGATGTGAGTCAGACTGAAATTGCTTTTTGGTATTAATTTGATCTTACATGAAAGTGAAAAAAGTGAATAGTGACTTGACATACAGCCAAGTATGGTGACCTATACTCAGAATTCGTGCTCTGCATTTAACCCATCCAAAGTGCACACACACAGCAGTGAACACACACACATACGCCGTGAACACACACCCGGAGCAGTGGGCAGCTAGGGGTTCGGTGTCTTGCTCAAGAGGCACCTATTGCCGGCCCAAGATTCGAACCCACAACCCTAGGGTTAGCATTTAAACTTTCTACTAGGCCACGACTTCCCTAAAGAAGACAAATAGGTAATGATATTATTACCTTTTTGTTGCCAAACATGCTAGTGCCTTTGTTCAGTCTGATCCATTCTGTGAATTTGCAGAAGAAATTGTGATTTCAAGGCTCTAAAAATTGTCTCTGCACCCTCCCCTTGCACCTGCTGGTCTTGACCCAGGAGCTATTATTGATAATGTTCTCACTCTGTAGTTTTTGAAACAACTCAATTCAAAGCCAAACTAGATTGCCTCTATTATAATCAAGCGGTACTGGAATAGCTCAATGTGACGCACATTCAGTAAATGGACACACTTGCCTATTTTTGACACTGTGCAATTAGTCCAGCCACTTTATTTTCACTGTTGATCTAAAATGTATGCATATATTTTTTTTATTTAGTCTTTATTATATTTAACATATTTGAATCAGTTTGATATATTGAAATATATTATTTAGTAGATGTAAATACACATGCATTTACTTAATAAATGAATGGATTAATATAAATGTTAAAATGTATTCTAATTTTTATTCATTTGATTATTATATAAATATTTATCTGTTTGTCTGATGCATAAAAAATAACATATTACATATCAAATAATAAAATTGTTTTATATTTCTGACTTTTGAACTGTAGTGTAGTCCGTGTTTAAATCATGTGTAAGAGAAATGAAAGCCACCTCAGAAAGATCATTTTGGCTGTAACCGTATCCTCTGAAAGGTCAGAGTTCACTCACAATAGGTCAAAGTCCTGTTTGGAAGAATCTCTGGAATGTGAGGGTCTGAAGCTCAAGCACAGTTGAGTTTCGGTTTGGCAGTATTGTGCTAATTGTTGATGGTGTCAGTTGTAACATTACCTTCTGTTTTTCTGACCATTTTGACCTCACTCACACACACCTCTCTGTCAAATCATTGTGCCTGTGTGTGTGTGAGGTCACAGATTGCGGTGGCTCCACCAGTGCTTCCAGAGTCGACCTTAAATTTGTGTTTTTATGCATATGTGTGTGTTTATAAAGCGTTTGGTGGTCTACAATTGTTTGCAGACTATGTCTGTGTGCGTGTGTGTTCTTGATCATAAAGGTCATCTTGTGGTTCGGTGGTTGCTTCCAGACAGTGTGTTTTGCCTTTTTGTATGTGTGCATGGCTTCTTCATAACTTCCAGCCATAAACTTTCCCAGCCGAGTCTCCGAGCCCATCCTGGCTGAAGATCTTTCCCGACATCACATCATGCTCACCCTCATTCTCACCATCCTCCTCCCTCTGGATCTGATTGGATTGATGCTTGGATGAGGGAATGCCAGCAAAGGATCTGCATTTTTAACTTCCGACCCTGACGTCTCTTTCATCTGTCAGTCAGCGCTGCGCAGTTGCGGTGTGTGTGTGTTTAATGAGTGGTAACTGCAGGTTTTGAAGTTTTTGCCAGTTTTTCGGTGGGTTTTTCACTGCTGTGTTGTGCGCCAGGAGCAGACCGACTCTAGCTGCAGGACAGATTACTGAAACAGCCCTTCACTTCCTTCTGGGAAATATTTTTAGGAACGCTCGGGTTCTGGCACGTCACGCCTCCCGAGTTTTGAACAAAATTCTGAATGTTTTGGACAACTTACTCCTAAAAGCTCTGATTACGGACAGCCTTTGTTCCTCACAGAGGCTTTTTTCCTGGCTCACTGGCTCCTAAATGCCTCAACGCTGAGTTTATGGAAAGCCCCGTTTTTGGACTTGGTGCAGTTTGTTGATAGAAGTTTTTGTGTGTTTTGTCTACATGCATGGATCATATCATGCAGTTTGGCTTTTAGAAAAAAAGAATGACTTGCCTTTTGGCCATGAACCTGTACGTGCATGTTTGTGGGTGTGTGATTGAGGAGGAAAGCGACAGAAAGGGATCAGAATTCAGAAACACGACTACACGCATCTGCTTCTCATTGCTCAGTCCACAAAGGAGCCAAAAATGATGGTGACTGCTGGCAACATACACGCACTGAAAACAGTGAAGGAGAACATACATTGGGGCAGCAGTGAATGTAGCATGACGTTCAAAGCCCATCTCTCAGCCCACACCCAAATCCCTTTGACCCCTGACACCGGGCCTCTGAAATCATCAAACAGCCCAGGCAACCTCAGCATATGTGGAAGACATCAGAATGAATGGACACACACACACTCTCATGGGAGGATGTTGGCAGACACAGATTAGACCTTATTAACAGCGAAATGAAATGAGAATAGAAAAGAGTGGATGTTCTAGTGAAATTAAATAATATAAATATTAAAGGATACTGTAGTTTACACAAAAATGAAAATTCTGTCATTTACTCACTGAAACACATGCACACACACACATATGGCTTGTATCTATTGAATATATATATATATATAAACTTGTTTTCCACCTACCATTGCCCTTTTCCCCAAATTCAGAAGCCTGGATTGGAAAATTATTTACATGACACTTACGTGACCATTCTATATTGTGAATATAATCAAAGCTAAATGGTATGACACCCATAGGAGTTTTGGAAACTAAACATTATTATTTTTCTTTAAAGAGAAGAAGCAGAATTAGGGAGAATCGATAAATTATTAATAATTTACTGCCATTTATTAAATAATCATGCAATCCATAAAAAGTGTCTGAAATCAGATTGAGCATTTTAAATGTATTCTATATAAATATATAATTGCTATTATTATTATTATTATCTCTTTTCTCTTGTAAGGTTTTTTTTCACCCTTTTTTTCCACTACTACAAAAACACAAAACATTAAATTTCACAATAAAAGTATATTTCCCATGGCATAGTATTTTTTTTATTACCAGGATGATATAATAGAAACTGGGTGGCAATTACATGTTGTCTGCTGTTTAAAATAATAATAATAATAATAACAGACATTGTACTGTACTTAGATTACTGGTGTTTCATTCAGATCATTGTCACAGATTCAGAGGAGTTGGCGTATGTGAGCTCATCTTATTAACACAATGATCGCTCTGAGAGAAGAGAGACAGGTGTGTGAGTCCGCATACACGGATAAATGCTCTTCCGCTTATGCATGGAGGGACTCTTGAGGGACTCATCATCTGTGACGTTCGCACTAATGAAAGATGTCTGTCGTTTAACCTCATCACGTTGTTCATCTATAAGCCACATTCTCTCTAGGTTAAATCCGGCTGTTCTGCTCTTGCTGTTGATTACTGTAATTTTCATAACACCACAGTGACCACAGTGAGTCGGGTTCCAAATTGAATCCAATAATTCTTCTTTTAGTATCGACTTGGTTCCATGGCTTTTGACATCCCCAATTCTACCTCATTTCGGTTATACTGTGAGCTTTATTTGACTCACTTTGGCAAAGCACGTCTCTATTGTTCTTTTCTGTTTACAACACCCGCTGTTAGAAAAAATAGGCCATGTCCAATAAAAGTTCCTCCTGCATGTGATTCAGCCCACATACACACACATTCACAGGTATTCAAAGTAACCCAGACAAGTCCTCATCGTCATCATTCCTCCTGTATTACTCATTGACTCAGTACTTGACCGTGCTCAGTTTTATGTCAGTATTCAGCAGTTTAAAGTCTATTGTGGTCCAAACTATGCCCTTTTAATTCTCTCATAGGTTTCATTGCAAATTTATGGTTTAAATCATTGAATCAGGTTACAGAATGGGCTAAGCCGAGGCATAATTGACTTTAGCCTCGTCTGAGTGCCTGGCACAGAATCGGGAATGTGCTCATTGGTTTTTTTTGTGTGCGCTTCTCCGTCCATTTAATGTAATAATGCCCTTTGTTCTTTCTTTCTTTATTGTAGTGTTTCTGCAGCAGCACTCAAGAGGATCAGAGGACACAAAAGAGGCGGAGGAGGGCAGAGAGGGAGAAAGTGAAAAGTAAGTGTTGAATAAGGAGATGTAGGACTGTGTTTGGCAGTAAGGAGTTGATCTACATTTTCATCTACATTAATTTCTGTCTTAGCTTTAATGTTTTGTGCTTTTAAAGGGATGAATACCAAGGTGCAAGTTTTCAGAAGAGGGTTTGGCATGCTGACAGATGCGCTTTAGCATGCTGTTAGACTGTCAGCGGCGTAAACGCTCACAGTGAAGTTTAAAGCATCACTGCTGCGTCCATCCAGAAAGCACGTTAACACATTCATCACCTTCAGGAATACATTTCAAAACAGACCCCAAACTGAACGGCAGTGTAGATCGATTCTGATCATTTGCTCTGTTTTTGAAACAATGCATCCTATGCACATTCTGTAGAAATAAGCATGTCGGATCTCATCGTGGTTTAATTTTATAGGGCTTGTCAAGTAATTGTTCAGAAAACTCACCACCAAGTTGATTATGAAAATGTAGATTTCCACATTCCTCTTGAGGTGTAGTGGAAAAAAAAGGAGTAATTTAATAAAATAAATAGCTTTTCCTTTCTCTACTTCACAATCTGAGAATCAAACTAAGTAGTAGAGAAGGCGCCTGAGAGCGGTAATTTCTCTCGAGATTGTCTCGAAGGTTTCTCTCGCCACTCCCTGATCTCCTGCCCTTGACTCACGTCTGCTATTGGCTGCTTCGGTCTCTGCTGTCCTTCAATAAAGGATTGGATCCATGCTTTTTATACAAAGAAGGTCAATGAAACATGAAACCAGACCCTTCAACCACAGGAAAAAAATGCAGGCGCTTTCAGTACTCTAAACACACTCTGTCTTTCCACCCTCACCTTATTGCATTTATATTGAAGCCTGAGGCAGTCTGGTTTTTTTCATGAGGTGGCGAGGAAATTCTGATTGCGAAGCAGATTACGAGCTGCTCTTGATTTTGCTATGAGATCCCGACACCTAGTTTTTCTTTTTGCCGGTTATTAAGCAGGAACAGTGGACACTGAGCTCCTATTACAGAAAGAAAGTATTAGCTTCACATACATAAAGAGAGAGCGAGACCTTGGTAAATGAAGCTCTGCTATCGCAAACCATTTTTCATAAAGCCTCAATGCGGATTTTGCCTCAGTCGCTGACAGTGATTAATAGCTCATGTCAGTCACGTCACTATGATAATAAGTGTGTGTACGCGTTTGTTTCTCAGTAGGTGATTACACCCAGGAAGCGCGCGATATTGTGTGTATATTCTGTCTTTTGCAATGCTTGGAAGGTTTTAGTAATGTATGTTCACCAGCTAAACTTTCACCTTTACATAGAGATAAACTCGCCGCTTCAGGCCATTTCCTGAGGCGTAAAATCGTTTTTTGTACTGTCAGTGGTATTGATGTGACTGAGATGAATCAAAAGTAGCTGAATCAGAAGTTTTCCAGTAGTAGCTGAAAAAGTGTTTCAAAATGTTTTGAAAGAAGTCCAAGGCTGCATTTATTTGATCAAAAATACAGTGAAAACAGCAATATTGTAAAATACTACTGAAATTTAAATCAATTTGTATATATTTCAAAATGCCATTTACTCCTGTTACAGCAAAACTGAATTTTCAGCAGCCATTAGTGAAATATTACTTCAGCCTTTTTTTTTTTTTTAGATTCATAAATGTCACTTTTTTAATTGAATCGCTATTGAATTTCTGTATATCTGGTTGTTTAGCATTGAAGCATTAAATTAATATTATTATTGTTTTACAACCAATGGCAGACAGAGGAAGTGTTCTGAAAGCCTTAGTACGATGTTTCTGTAAATATAACATTATCCTATTCCAATTGCACCTTCTAATATAGACAAACAAACAAAAAAAATCAGTGGGCCAAAAAGCCTTGAGCAGTTTATGCAAAAATGTGTTCTGCTCATGGTTTATTAATCAGGCTCAGTGTTTGTAAATCTAATTGTAAATGTAGTATTTATGGTCTAGTTGATTAGCATACAATTATCATTCAGATGGCCAGGAAAAAAAAAAAACTGTATATTTGTGTAGCACAAACTACAGGCTAAGAAGCTTCAATCTGCCCCGTCTTGATGAATGTTTAACAGCTAACAGTGGGTTTTGAATATCAATCCTCTTGCTGACGTATGATAGAGAACAAGTGATTATTTCAAACCTGTCTCCATTCGCCTCTAGATTTGGATGAGGTCTGTTTGTGAAGTGCCTCTGGAGACTCAAAGGTTTTAGTGTGCACTCATGTATTTGTGCCTGTCTAAGAGTAGAGAAATGATGTGGGTCTGTGTGATTACTTCTCGTCAGCCACCGGGCCATACATCATTTTACAGAGAGGTCAAACCACCGTCACCTCCTGTCCAACATGCTTATTTGCTGTAGGTCTTGTCGTTATTAGTTTTAATGGTTTATTCAAACAGCCGTGTTGAACGTAAGGTCTTCGGGGCCCCTCTTGGAGTTTAAATGTCAGGGAACTCTGTTTGAGCAGAAGTCCACTTTTTGAAGAGATTTTGGAGCCCAGAGGGCAAGTAATAACAAATTTACATTAAGTTAACTTAAGTGCTGGGAGACTACCGATGATTTACACCCCAGTTTCACACAAACACACTCAGGATGTGATGGAGACGCGGTGACTGGCGTGTTGTGCTTGGAGCATTGCCATAGACTCCTGTGCTTTGCATGTGTATGAGCAGGATTCAAAATTAACTCTCGAGATGAGTCAAAATTTCCCTTTGGTGAAAAAGTACAACTAATTGGCTTGTATTTATTTATTCATGTTTATTTACATGCTTATTTAAATGTATTAATTGTATACATTATTTACCGGTTTACTTCTTTATATAATTTACTTATTTACTTTAAATTGGTTTTGTATTCACTTATTTACACATTTGTTTTCTTATTTACTATTTGTTTATACTAGTGTGTTTAATTACATTTGTATTTTATCTCTTTATACCTATTTGTAATTACTACTGATTTATTTATAAACTTTGTTTTATTTACATATTTATTTATTTTAATTATGTATTTATATTTGTTTTCTTTTGCTTTTAAATAGGTATTTGTTTATTTACATTTACTTATTTACTACTTTATATACTTTCTTATTTTGCTAAATTATTATGCACTTTATCCTATGTATTTCTTTACATGTTTCTTTATTTACTTTATGTAATGATTTATATTCATTTATTATTGTTATATTACACTTTTTACTTATATATTCATTAAGTTTTGTTTAATTGTATTTCTTTGTTTACTTTATTTATATTAGTTTTTTTTATTCATTTATTTACAGATTTGTTACATATGTATATGTATCCATGTGCATATTCATGTTTATTTACATTTCTCTTTATTGTATATATTTTTACACATTAATGACACACCTTCATTAATATTTATTTTATTAGCGTTATTTAATTTTATTTCCAAACAATGCAAAGTACAGTTTTATGACTATAAAGAAATATCTATTGACTCAAAGTCTTCTCATTTGCAATTAGCAGATGTGGCAAAAATCTTGGACTGTTTGCGAGTATGCATTTTTGCCAGCACTCCCTATTTGTTAGGGACTCAGTTGCATTGTTGGAAGTCATAGTTTAGCCAAGTGACTCTGATAAAGTGAAACTCTACAGAGCTGGAGAATTACGACCCTTGTGTAATAATAACGGACACAGTCAGATGTATTGCCCCTTCCTAAAATTATCGACCCTCTGCTGTGGAAGAATTATGGGCGGTCTCACCTGTCCTCCCCCAGTTCATAATCTGTGAGAAAGGGAAGCCAGAGCGGAGGGGACAGAGAGAAAACTAGCAGTTTGCAGGAAATAGACCCAAACCCTGGTCATAGATCCAAACCAAGATGTTATCAGGAAAGACGCATGCTACTCGCTTTTTTCGTCAACAGATTTATTCTCTACATAGACAGCATCCTAACTTAAATAGATCCTCATACATGACTGATTTACAGCACTGTACATAGCAGCATCTTGTTTGCCTCCTCCTCCAGGAGAGTTGGTTGCAGTCGAGTTTGCTGTTAGCATTTTGCTAAGCTAACAGCATAAAAATGTGTAGTATACACAGATATAAGGTACTGTTTAACACTTTTAATTACTTTGAACAGTTTTTATCAGTACATGTCTAAATGAAATACAACTTTATTTATTATTTTTTAATTGAGATGCATTCTGACGCTGCATATCTACATCTGGCTAAAACAAAGTATCTTAGCAGGCATCTTAATTAACATCTCTATCTTTTGGAACAGCTTGAAAAGTCTGCCTTAAAATGGTGCTGCAGTAGGCAGCTCTAGGTTTTGGAGCAGAGTGAGAGTTTCTAGTTTGATGGATATATTTGCTCTCACAAAGCAGTAATAGTTGTGATCTCTCCCAGAAGTCTGCACTGCTGTAATCTATCCCATGATCCATGATCTAGCATAGAGGCCATGACACGGCATGCCATCGGAGGAGATGAAGCACTTCACTGGTTTTGGATGGAGAGGGGAAGTTGTAGAGCTGTAGTCAAGTCCGGCTTTGTCGAGTCCAAGTCAAGTCCAAGTCCAGGACTAGTCGAGACCGAGTCAAGACCGAGTCCAAAGAGGTTCGAGTCCAAGTCAAGTCCAAGTCCAAAAGTTTCGAGTCCAAGTCCAAGACCGAGTCCAAATGAGTGAAAAAAGGGTCCTATTCAAGACCACATACTTAACTACTGATAATGTTTGTGATGCGAGAGAAAGCATATCTCCTATTCTAAGAAAATCATTTTACATTATTATTTGTAATGATCAAAAAGCATGTGCAAAGTAACAACTCTGTAGGACAGGGGTCTCCAAACTACATCCTGGATGGCCAATGTCCTGAAAAGTTTAGCTCCAACTGGCCTTAAAACACCAGGAAGATTAGTGTGTCTAGTAAGAGCTTGATTAGGTTCAAGTGTGTATAATTAGGGTTAAAGCTAACAGGGGCGTTAAACAAGATCCTGGGCCCTATGCATAGGCAGGCCTGATGGGCCCCCATGGCCCCCACCCATGAAAATATCCAGGAAAAATAAAATATATTTCAGATTCATACTTTTCAAGGGCCCTCTCTTCCTTTGGGGCCTTGCTAATGAGTACTGGTTTTACCCCCAGTCCGACCCTGGGAGCTAAACTTGGATAAACAAACAAAGTTTGGAATTGTAAGGTCAAATAATTTTTATGTACTTTATTTTTTGTTGACATTATATCTGTGGTCAAAAATGTATATGACTATGCCTAATTGGCACAGTGCAAGACACACGCAAAGCTCGGGATATGACAAATGCGCGCAGCAAGGCTAGAATGGATACGTTTGGCTCTACTGGGCATGCGCACATAAATACAGCAATTTTTGTCATACTGTGCTAGTGTTTGCATAGACTAGTCGAGCACTGTCGGAAACAATCGACTACTCCAGCATGTATTAACCATAATGCATACAAAGTGTTTGCAAGTACGACGTGAATTTTAGAATTACAATATTGCGTGGAGCTGTTACTATATGACCTTATCTATGTTGCATGTAAAAATAAAATAGGCCTATGTAATGTAATAATTAGGGTTGTGCCTGAAGCCGAATACCTTATTCGGAATGGCACGGATAATGGCTTAAAAAACGA
This sequence comes from Carassius auratus, assembly GCF_003368295.1. NCBI lineage: Eukaryota > Metazoa > Chordata > Actinopteri > Cypriniformes > Cyprinidae > Carassius > Carassius auratus. Next base: position 25,275,424 of record NC_039246.1, on the reverse strand, counting down.
ATAACGGACAAGGAATAATTCTGCCTGAATACTCGGCTGAAGCTGACACAGTCTGGTGTTTGCTAGATAACAGGTGAGCCAGGGCATCAGCGCCAGAAGTGAATGAATGTAAACTTTATGAGTGAAAAGCGCGCAAATCAAACACCGCATTGTTGTCGCCTCTCTGTGCATCTCTCAGAAATCAGAGCGTTGCAAGAGTAATTTTACCTATAATAATACATCATAGCTACACGTTATATTATTTGTATATATTTAAAAGGCAAATATTGAAAGCTTAGGCCACGATATGATACGAATGAATGGAATAAGCACAGCGCGCTCACCAATCAAACAGCCGCGCTGCGCGTCTCAGTCTCTCAAAAACCAAATCAGTTCTCTCTCAAAAGTAGGCTAATAATCAACATAGATATGGATACATTGTCTACTTGTCCTACATGTTTGCATCTTTATGTTTTGCTGGTTTGCACGGCACACACACATCTGTTTAGTGAAGTCGACTATACATTATAGACTCGCTCAAAGTGTTCTGCGTAATGAGAATGTGTGCATTGAATGGATTCAGTCGTGTTCAAATGATCACTATGACACGTTTGTCATGACATCTCTCTGCTTGCATGATAAATATTATTTTAGAAATTAATAATTAATTCAGTTTAACACGACATACTTGTTCAGTGATAACTACGAAAAAATATATAAAAAGTCATAACAGTCTTATCAAGTAACTGTACGATGTTGTATCCGAATGCAGATAGGAAAAATTTTGTGATTGTTACAGATACAAGTACTGGCTGTTACATGAAAATGTAAATATGTAATGTCATATATAAAGTTTTTAAAATGTACATATTTAATTGTTGCATAAGGCTATACATTAATACGCGTTTATTGATTAAAAAAAAAAAAACTGGTCATGCACATCCTTTCCCGGAACAATACTGAAAGCTAAGGCAAGATGGAGAAACAGATGATCATAGTTGTACAAGGATAGTCATTTTTTAAATGAATCTATTAGCAGAGCTACTGCAAGTGATTTTAAGTGTTGGAATTCCATTTATTCTTTGCTGAAACTTCTGCGTCATCATGGAGAGCGGGTCATGGTTGCCCAGCAACAGCAGACGCCACTGGAGCGCGAGCGCAGATTACAGAGAGCTTTGGAAATAAGGAGAGCGGCGCGCCTAGCGTTTTCCACACGTTTTCAGTCGCGACATCATGCAAATGTGGTTTTGTTTTGAAGGAGACATTTTTTTTTTTTTGCTGGACTCGGTCGAGACCAACTAGAAGACTTGGCGAGTCCAATGGCCAAGTCCGAGACAAGTCCGAGTGCAAATTCAACGAGTCCGAGACAAGTCCGAGACGACAGAAAAATGTCTCGAGTCCGGACTCGAGTCCAAGACCGGACTCGAGTACTACAGCCCTAGGAAGTTGTTTTCCTTGAGATCCTGACAGAAAGTAATACTCTTTGCTTTCTGATCTGAGTTCAGCCTCCATGAAGTTTTTCAGACCTGTATTTGGCTCTGGAGTCGATCCTGCATCATGGTTCGATTTAAAGCTTTCAGTGCACCAAACGGAGGGAGAGCATCAAAATCTCGTCATGCCTGGCAGGGGTAATTTGACCCAGAGGAGCTGACGGAAAGATTGGAGGGAGAGCGAGTGAGAGTGCGGTGAATAAGTGAAGGGCGATGAACGGGTAAATGAATTAGAGCTGGTTTCTGTCTGAGCATTTGCTCGGTAAAACATATTCACAGTGGAAGCCTCAGTCATCTTTGATCCTAGTGGATTTACCACAACAAATATACCAGTTTTGATCCTCTCATTTTAAAATTTGGAAATCATTTTTACACATTGGCATGCATTTAGCAAGCATTACCCCAAACCCTTAGTATTAAACTTCAATATGAAATTTATCCTGCACTTTTTGTGCTACAGACATGAATTATACTTCCAATATATGCCACATTTAGGGGAACATTTTCATAGCCTGAGGCTACGCCAGGTTTCACTTTCACAGGATGATAAAAAGCTGGGGGTGAAAACTTTTGAACAGAATGAAGATGTGTACAATTTTCTTATTTTACCTAAATATCATATTTTTAATTTAGTACTGCCCTTCAATAGCTACAAAAGGTACTTGTTTCCCAGAAGACAAAATTACCGTATTTTTCGGACTATAAGTCGCACCTGAGTATAAGTCGCATCAGTCCAAAAATACGTCACAATGAGGAAAAAAACATATATAAGTCGCACCGGACTATAAGTCGCATTGTTTTTAGACCCAAGAACCAAGAGAAAACATTACCGCCCTCTTGCGGCTGGAGACGGTAATGTTTTCTCTTGGTTCATTTCTCTCGGTTCATATCAAATTAATTTTGATAAATAAGTTGCTCCTGACTATAAGTCGCAGGACCAGCCAAACTATGAAAAAAGTGAGACTTATAGTCTGTAAAATACGGTAGTCAAATTTACCCTGATCTTAATGCATTGTGTTTCCTTCTGGAGCATCAGTGATTGTTTGAACCTTCTGTAATAGTTGCGTATGAGTCCCTCAGTTGTGCTCAGTGTGAAAAGGTGGATCTAAAAATCATTGTTGGAGAGGGTACAAATACACAAAAATAATGGAAAACCATTTTGTGGGACCTGAAGGATTTTTCTGAAGAACAGCAGACAATTTAACTGTTCAGGGACAAACAAGGAACTCATGAACAACTAAACTAAACCAAAAAACACAGCTGTGGATCATTCAGGTAGCTACACAGTATGAAGGTTATTTTTTTTTTCTCTGTATGTAAGCATTTTTTATGCGAAATATCTTATTCAGGTCAGTACTAAATAAACAATAACATGCATTTTGTACAATTCCCCATTTTGGTAAAATAGTGAACATTTTGCAGATTCTCCAAGGTGTATTTAAACTTTTGACTTCATCTGTACTTGACTTTAAAATGGCTTGACCATTTAAAGTGGCAGATGACATAACTGAAACTTGTTAAAAAGCCATAAGAACACATTAAAAGCCACTTAGCAACACTTTTGATTCATTGGAGTGAGTTTTGCACCAGCAAGCACCATTTATTATATTTAAATAATTTGCTAATGTATGATATCCTTTCAGGCCATATGACTTCTATGAGTAAACAGCCTCTTGTCTGTCTACAACTGGGTCGATAAAAGAGAGCACTGTGCAAAGCAAATCGGCAGGCCTCCGTTAGCTGTTTTGACACAGACTTTGGCCTCCAAATGAGGTTTTAATTGACTTGTAAAATTCTTCCTTGCTTCGGTTTTTTTTTTGTTTTTTTCTGACTCAAGGTCACATCAGGTCTTGGTGTCATGACAAGTGCTTCTCCCCCTTCTCCTCTTTTCCCTCTGTCTTTGACAGACACAGACAGGTATGACACATAACGATTCTGTTGACCTTTCACTATGTCACTTGGTATTTTGATGATTATACGGTTGTGTTCCCTCACTGTGACAATGTCTTTCTGGAATCTCCTGAGAAACAATTAGCTGTCAGATACGGTGAGGCTGGCCGTGTCCCAAGTCGCCCGCTGAGGAGTTTCAGCTCTGACAGAGTATTGATTCTTCTTCCTTGACCATCTTCTTCCTCCTCCTATCTCAGACATGCATCTTCCCTCCTCCGTTTATTTCCACTGGATGCAAAGTTAAAACTGAAGAAGGGAGGACAAATCTCTCTTGTACACACTCTTATTCTGTCTCTCCTTCTCTGGATTGAAATATTGTTTCTTTTAGAAATGATTTTCTTAGCCTGGGAAAGATAGTGGGATTCAGGCACTTTGTCAGATATATTAAAAGAAAAACTTATGAGAGCAGAACCAGAGGAAGTGGATCCTTTCAGTTGTACGGATCCTTGACAGAAGTACAGTTATTCTGCTAGTCATCATTTCCGGGGCTTTGACAGATGTCTGAGTACTCGACTGCAAGCTGTCATTAAAGCAAAAGGGGATACTGCAAATACAGTTTTGAAATTCATTATACATTTTTCACTTCAACTTTTCACTTAGGTTGTCGTATATGGGCTAAAATATAATATAATATAATATAATATAATCCTCACTTTTTTTTTTGCCCTTATCAAACTTTCAAATCCCCATTAACACTGACACACAAGTTTTTACAAATCCGAAATTGTGAAATCTCTCTCTGAAATAGCAATAGGAGGAGAAAGAGCAAGCCAGTGTAACCTCCCTCACTTCTTCTGACAGTCTATTAAAAAATGATGGTGCTCTCTGTGTGCTGCAGGCTGTGTGTGTTAAACCATCCACCTGCTTCCTGAGGTTACTTTAAATCATAGCATCTTTTTTATTCATTGATGCTCTGTGTGGCTGTGATCACATGCCAGGAGAGTGTTCATGTTATGCTTTTAATAAAATTAAATCCATACTCAATTTTCATTTCTATAATGCTTCATATTTGAAGCGTAATATCATAACGTAAACCCAAAGGTCAAAACCAGATGGTGACTCTGCATGCACGTGTTTTTCATGGCTGATGAGATCACAGGCCAGATTTCTCAGCGGTTGAAACTCGCGGGCTGTGTATGTGCGTGAGTGTTTGGAGGCAGACCAATATGCACACATGCTGATTATAGTAATTGTAGACTAATGGAGATCCCTGCCACCACCAGTTTGAACTTCACTGCAGTCATCAACCCCTAATCTCTGGTGCAATGAGTCACAGGTCTCTGTACCTGTCTCTAAAGTGTTTCACTCTCTCTCTCTCTTTTTCCTCTTTTTGCGAAGTTGTTTCTGCATTATTCCCCATAAGCTGAATTGGTTTCTCAACAGCCTATTAAGAAATTATCAGAGCATTGCAGCCAGAACAGAATCCCACGCAGCCGGTACAGAGCTCCAGGCGGCTTGAAAATGCCCTGCTTTCTTATATCTGCTGTACGGATCAGCAGCAGGGTGTTTAGACCATAAACTAGGCAATTGTGACTCTCAAACTAGCTCTTTCTCATTATCTCCAGCTTATCTGGCTCAAAATTACTCAAATATTTGGAATGCAAACTCTTTTTTTGGTCCTCTCTGTAAAGACGTTTGTTGCTTATGCTGGGTTCTATTCACATCAGAAAGTCGCAATTACCAGCTTCTTATTTGAAGTTTGAAATTCCTTAGAATTCCATCATGGAAATTTGGATGGAATCACACATTGATTTAGACGTGGTTATATGCCATTAAGCAAACATAGCAGCACTCAGGGAGCTAAACATGCACTTTTAAGCAGATTAAAAATAAAAAACATCAAAAAGTAAATACATTTATATCCTATTTAGAAAACATATTGAAACACTGGTGTTAAAAAAAAAAAAATGAAAATAAAAAAAAACCTTTAAATTAATTTTCACATTGGGTAATTGTACACCTGCAGAGCAAGTGCTAGCATTTGCCATTTTGTTTTATTACACATCTGTCATGTGTTGTACAAATGAATGCTGTGTGGTAGATATCAAATAGGAATATTGCATTTGCCGATTTGAATGGAACACAGCATTATTCCTTCCATTCGTTTGGGGAATTTGAAAAGAATGTGTATTGTAATACAGATTAGAGATTTCCCCCTTGCCTCATCACATGAGCTAGCATTAGCGATTAGCCTACTCACACCAGCTTAAACCACACAATGGCTCAAAGGAAAATAACCACTTGCCTTTTACAGTTACAGCTAAATTTAGCAGATAATATTACCGATTTAATATGGCGTGTGGGTTCTGGCCAGCTCTTTGGAGATGTGTGTGGTTATTTTATTGAAGAGAAAAGCTGGCATGGGTAATTTTACTTGGTTTTGTGTCTAAATCACATTGACTCATCCACACTTGGGAAGCCAAAGCTGATTTTCCTCCTTTCTGCTTAGAAGTGTGTGAAAGGGAAATGCTGGAAAAACCAGGTCATACCAGCCTAAGGTGGTCAAGCTAGTCAAATAGTGAAGGCTGTGTTTTGAAAAATGGTTACATTTGGGTTGCATTGCATGAACCCTTTGTACTACAGGGTAAATAAATCATGAAGACTGAAATCACAAAGAAAGAATTTGTTGTGCAGTACAGAAATGAACTGTCATAATGAGTTGTTTTGATCGACAAATCTTGAGAGAAAGCATTTAAAATCGCATCCTAAGTCACATTTTGGATTTATTGGTAAGTTACTTGAAAAAAAAAACCCTTATCTGAAATTTGCATATTTGGGTCTTAAACTATTTAAAGTATTTTTATAAATAGTATTCTGTTTTAACTTTTAATATGTTGTGTTATGTTATATTATATTATATAGTCAAACAGTGAAAGGTGGTAATTAATATAAAATGTATTATAATTTACCCTATTCAAATTTTCTGTTTTATAAGGTTCTGTTTTACTCCTACTTTGTTTCTCTGTTCAATCTCTGTGATCTCAAAGTTTGTGACACGTCATAGATCATGGTTTAATATTTTTAATTATGTTGATGTGTTTTCTTATAAACTAGGACTACCACACAATCCCCTCTCTCTCTCTCTCTCTCTCTCTCTCTCTCTTCTAACAGAAATTATTAAATTTTCAAACACGTATACATATTCAAATGCACACACAAAAAACAAAACGCAACTCTGCATTCCTGTTCCAAACATGTCAGTTTCTCTGATTGTGTAATCCATCCTGCCGGCTGAACCGGTTCTTCTCCGAACCATTCATGATCGAGTCATAAATTAAGAAATTGCATCTCATACAAGCGTCTGCTTATCTTGCTCAAGTATAAAATGAGAGTGTCTTAAGAGCGTATTGTTTAATTCCTAGACTCCCTGGCCACTCAACCCCACAATGTTATTACAAAAAGATTCAAGTTCTAAGCAACACTCAATCGTTTGTCTGGCTGATAACTTCAAAATCTCTCCATCTAAATCGGTTGTGCTTTTCCAAACATTCACAAAAACACCCACGTAACGGTCACTGTGTACACAACTGCTTTTCTATAAATGACTTTTTCTTGAATAATCAGAACAAAGCCCTTAAAGCCACATGCATCCACAAAACCAATCTCCTGCTTTGTTATTATAGGAGTATGGACGAATGAAATACCCTTTTGATACAGTTTTAATTTCAGCTTTTGTTGTTCCTCTTACAGTTCAGAGGAGCACGGGAGGGCATTAAACAGAGACACACAAAAGATACAGACACATAGTCTGAAAGACTTAATGCAAGATGGACAGATAGACAGAGAACAAGTGCACATTGGGAGATTGAAAAGAGCAATGTGCTCTCTGGATGATGAAACGTGTGTGTCATTCTGAAAGAGTGTGTATGGGTCTTGATACAGTGGCATGGGTCTTCAGGAGTTTCCAGGAATGAATCGTGTGTGTGTGTGTGTGTGTTTGCATGCATATAGTTTTGCCTGCATTAAATAGTTTAGGAACATGCATTTTATTTATTTTTTTACCTTTTTTCACCTCTTTTGTGTCTTATTTTGTGTCTCAAAACCTCAGGTTGTTCCAAACCTGAAGTTTTTGTTTTGTTTTTGTTTTTTAGCACAATATGTATTTTGAAGAATGTTGATAACCAAGCTGTTGACGGTATCTGTAGACTTCAATAGTATGGGGAAAAAAAAACCATTGTGGAAGTTAATGTATAACGTCAACTCATAAGTGAGGTCCAGATCAATCAGTTCCAAAAACCAATACAAAACTTACTAACGGAAAGAAAACAAGTTGTTAAAATATTAAATAAATTGATGATTTAACATTTTTAACATGTACATTTAAAACAATAAATAAAAAATAAAAACATGGTTGAAGTTTTCAGTATGTTAAGGGGGGGGGGGGGGTAAAAAAACATCGTATGCTTTCGCAATAGATGTCAATAGTTAGCTCCCTGATAGAAAACGTGTGTTTCTGCAGTGAATATGGGGATTGCATAAGAAATTGAGTGATAACAGAAAAGTTGTGGTCTGTTTACTGTCTACTAGTTAAAATATTGCCTGCATTGCAACACTCACGCACATCTTTCAAAACACAGACTCTGGCATCTAAACGCTGTAATTGGTATTGCATTCATAAAGTGGCACGTTCACCTTTTAGAGGACCATAAATCAGCAAACATCTTCCTAATACTGCTCAACATCAATCATGCACTGTTCGTTTTATACACGGGCAAACGCACTCTCAGTGAATGCTCATCGCTTGTTGTAAAAGGGCTTCGGAAAGGCTCTTCCATAATGTTGTGGTGAATGTGCTCGTGGGTGGTTTTTGCTGGTCCAATTATGAACCACTTCAAAATCAGAATCGGCGCTCCGAGTATGTAGAGCTGACTGATTAAGGTGTGTGAGGGTCAGCTTTTGCCTACGCGGAGAGGAACAAATGGCCCCCCAAGGATAGTATAACCTCAAATCAACTACATTATGTGGTCCCATGAGGAAAACAGCTTCATAAACAGTAAGTATTTTAATTTCAAATGCAAAAATGCAACCAGGGTACAGTGAGAGTTAAATTTAGAGATAGAGGATAGAAAACATCATTAACATGGCATAAAAACAATAGAAATCAATGGAAAACCCCCATTGTGATGTATTATGTTTTTGTTTCAGCACTCCTTTGAGGAAAAATTATTTATTATATGTCAGTGGTTCTTCTGAAGCACAATAATAGTTTCAATTAATAAATAAATCAGTCAATCTATTGATCAATAATTAATTTTTACTGACCTAGTTGAGGCATTAGATTATTTGTTTCAACAACATATGTTTGTGTCAGAAAAGAGATATAAATGATCTATAAATAAAATAAAAATATATAGTTTTAAATAATAATAATAATAATAAAAATCATTAATAATGTAAAGTAAAAAAGTTTGTGTATTACTATACATTTAACATAATGTAAATATTCGATGTTGTGTAACTTGTAAATAATTATATTTATCTTTTTACACTGAGTAGCCTTAGTGATGAAAAACGAAGGCATACGCTGCAGAACATTACCGATTTGTTTATAATTTTTCATCTCTTTCTAACTGATGCTCCCAAGACTATCACAAGTCATTCTTGCAATTTCAGCAAATCCTCATTTATATTAGCCAGCTACATACATTAACTTGGTGACACATTTAAATCAGCATAATTCACAACAGCACATTCAATATATCATAGAAATCCAGAGGTTTAAGCTTGCAAGTCATGAAAAAAAAACACATGCACAGGATCATCATGCGTATGATGGACAGGGACTAGTCTGTCTGCTGTCTCAAAACCTGGCTCATCTTTATTATTGAGCCTTGTTTTTTTAGGAGGTTAGTTTTTGACGTATTTCCAATAGATTCTTCATTGTTACATGACACTTTCTCATCTAACAGTAAATGCTCTCTGAACTTAGTGATATGTTGAAGTCAATAATAGAAAGTAAACCCATCTTCCAGAACTGGATTTGCTCGGGGTGTTCAGTCAAACTGAAGTAGCTCAGCAGGAAAAGGGTTAGCTGGGAACGCCGATGCATGTTAGAGAGTGAGAACTGACCACAATATTTCTTATTAGTAGGATTTCCTGTATAAAGCCCCTTTGGCATTAAGTGGGTCATACAGTGGGGTGGCCATAGCAGATTTATGAAGTATTAATGCCTGCAGCTGTGGTTGTTGGAGTTTATTCATTATGGTAATTATGTTGGCTTTTTAAGCCCCCTGTAATGAGTGTAGTGGCAGGAGGGTTTTGACTGCATGTTCTACTCTCTAAGTACAAGAACTATGAATATGACGGCTAAAGTCCATTCATGAGGGCTAAGCCCAATAATTTGCCCTTTAAAAATGTTATCTAATCCCCATAATCCACAGAGTCCACCTGATCAACCGAAGCGGTGCAGTTCAGGGTAAAGTAGGCCACAGTGTAGTGGGGAACAAGTTTTTATCACATCTTGGGGCCCAGATGTTCCCACAAGTATATGAAAACCTAAAACCACATATACATTATGAGGAGCAGCCAAGAGGAAATCTTAATACAATGAATAAAAATACTAAATAAAGTCTTAAAACACAAGGTTTGCATGACAGAACTAAATCAAGATGCTGCTATCTAAAATAAATAAGTTGTTGCATTTCTTTTTCTTTTTATGTAACTGGATAGTTTTTTCTTTTTCAGTATAGAAATATTAATATATTTCAGTATTGAAAATAAATAATTTTAATTATAAATATTATGTAAAATATTATTTTATTGCAGAAATGTTTTTTACTATCCAGTTATGCAATATATATAAGTTCCAGTTCTGCAATATTATATATATTAGCTTTACAATAAGCCTACTCTGCATTGGCATTGGACATAAAATAACATAAATGCTAAAATAAATACATGAAATCATAGCGAATAAGATTTACAGAATATTGCTAAATTAAAGTATTATTATTATTATTATTTACTTTAGATAAATGTAGTATGTCTAATGTTTAAAAATATTTTTCATTGTTATAAACAGAATTACAATTGAAAAAGATTATTAAGTACATTTAACAAGAACATTTTATTTTTTTAATACTTAAACATTTCACGTTTAACTTAGTTTAATTGAGTTGAACTCTTTATTATATTTGTGAAATTTACTAGTATTTTCTGATTGAAAAATTTTTCTGTGTAGTTGTTTAATATTGTTTAATAAAAATGTTTAATATCCATCGATTAGCCAGATTTGTGTGACTGACACAGGTGAAACTGCTACTTTTTTTAAATCAACTGTGTAAAGTCTGTCAGCTAATATTGATAATGTCAAAATATCCACTGCTTATTTGCCCAGTATGTCATTCCATCAGTAGTCAGCTATTTTTTACAAATAAATTCAGCTCTGGGCAAATTGAAATGACCCCTATGTGATCTTTCTGACAGATTTCTATTGTATTATTAGCTCCCAAAAGCCCTCTTTAGAAGTAATAATCACTTTCTCTCTCTCTCTTTCTCTCTATCTCTTTCCCCATCTCTCTGAAGACCTCTGAATCTGCCAGCCCTGGCAAAGTTATCGACTTTTACCCACAATCCTGTGCAAAAGGTAGACTTTTCTGTAGAAAAACTCTGGGAGTCACACCTAATAAGGTGTGTGTGTGTGTGTGTCTGTGTGTTGGCCTGCGGCATTAGAGTCTTGGCTAATTAAACCCCAGTGTAATTTATTAATACAATGTGTTCTGGATGGAGCTGCCGGTTGTGTGTTTAAGTGAGAGCAATTAGGAAACCTATCAAGTGGAAAGATACGTTATCTCTGCAGTAAACTCCATAGCTGGAGGGAAAACGGGGAGAGAGAGGGATGGAGAAGGAGGGATAGATAACAGAGGAAGCTTTTCCTTGCTTCACCGCTTCTGAGAAAACTCTTCGCCCCCTAAACTAGTCAACAAACTCTTCTTACACTCTTTTAACTCTTTAACTGCAGGATTACACTGCATAGTTCTACTGTGAATGTTTTGTTTGGCTTTATGCTTGATTTTGTGCACCTGCTACTGTTTTGTCTAGTCGAAGTCAGTGGGGACAGAAACAACATTCATGTCTCAGTTTAGTAGTTTCAGAGTTGTTGACACAACTTCCAATTTCTTGCAGAATTACATACATTTTTTTATTCCACTTAACATGTTAAGATTTCACCATATTAACTAGGCTTTTTTCAGTAAAATAATACAGAAAATTTCAGTCATTCAATCAAAACATTATAAATGTTATTATGCTGAAATCTTATGTAAAAAAAAAAAATATATTTATTTTATTTTATTTTATTTTATTTTATTTTATTTTATTTTATTTTATTTTTAGCAGTGTTTCATATCTTATTACAGTACCTGGAGCTGTTCTTGTCTAGTTGAAGTCAATGGGAACCAAAATAACAATTACTATTAAAAAATTATACCGAACTTTGTTTTTTTCAAATTAATGTAAAATTATGATTATTTATTTATTTTATTTTTTGGGGGGGATTTATTTATAATGGAATTTATGTTGTCTTTTTAAGCCCTCTGTAATGAGTGTAGTTGCATGAGGGTTTTGACTGCATGCTCTACTGTCCAAGTACAAGAACTATTAATATGACGGCTAAAGTGCATTCATAAGGGCTAGGCCGAATAATTTGCCATTTGAAAATGTTATTTGATTTAAGATGACTTAACTAGAGTATTCAATTACTCAACTACTTAAAAACATATATACATATCACTTCTCAACATCGTTTTTCTGGGTTCACCACAGTCATACATTAAGTAAAACAACTCCAATAGAACATACGTGTTTAATTTGACATGTTACTTCCAGTGTTGAGCTGATAGTCCATTCCCACACCCCCCTCCCCCCACCGCTCTCCCCCGCTGATGTCATCGTCCATCGTGATGTTTCACTATAGACATCATCCAATGCCAAATTTGTAATCATCACCCAACCCTAATTACTTCCCATTTCTGTGTAGTTATTTGAGAAATTTACTAGCAATTTGTGAGATAAAACAGTTTCAAAGAAAATGTTAATTTAGTTTGGAATGAGATTAGGGCAAGTAAATAATCTTTGGATGAACTCTCCCTTTAATTCGAAAGGACCATCCACATACTGTTGTCCATGTAGTTTATTCACCATCTGTTCATTCATTTTGTTCTCTTCCTCCTTCTCAAATGCTTGTTTTTGCTCTTCTAGCTGCCAAGCAAAGCCAAGTTAGCCAGCCAATAGTCTGGAATGTGGATCGCTGTGTTATTTTACACTCCCATCAGGGGCACGATCCCACCAGCGGACACAGCCACAAAGACGGCCTTGTCGTGGCGGTGCCGAGCCGTACTTGGCTTCCTCTGTCTCTAATTGTCTCCCTCTCTTCCTTTCCAGCAGTCTCTCTCTTAGTCTTTTGTTAACATGCTAGCACACGCTCAAAATTGCTCACAGCTAGCTCTAAGTGGTAACCATCTACCCTAGCATTACTTCAAGGGCACTCAAGCGAACGGTTCTATTCAATTTTGTTATATTATCACCAACCTGCCAGATAAAAGTACTTAAAATGACGTTGAGTACAGCAGTGCACGTTGTAAACTATTCACATTCACATCGAGGTTTCATCCGGGCAAAGCCGAGGCACACAGGGGTGCGAAGACAATCCCTTAACTTTGTGTGTGCGCGTGAATATTCGAGGTAATGGCTCGGGGGATCCTCTTTGTAGTCTTAGCTTGTTGAAGGCGCTGAAGTGGAGAGAATTATAGATTGGGCACAATGAGCAGTCAAATTTAATCAACATGCCTGCTGTTCTCCATGAGCCACTGGGAGAGATGACACAGCTCCACACCACTGTCTGCGTGTGTCTGTGGGCATACGTGCATGCCATGAGTTTGTGTCTGTGTAGCAGACTGCGAAAGAAACCAAACTTGTCAACATTTGTTAGTGTTCGAGTTATTCAGGTGTGAATGAGGCGATGCGAAATTGGATTTGTGGATGAGTCGCCTAAGACCATAGAGTGGTTTTCATTTAGGAAGAGGATCAAGCCACTGTAGCGGTTTAGAATATACTCAAAATTACTTTCTTTCTTAATTCTTGGTGCATTCGTTATGTTGACCATTAGCTGTCTGGACATTTTAAGGAAGTTTTTTTTTTTTTTTTTTTTTTTTGAATTAACTGATGCCAAAGGACCCACTTTCTAAATATAATGGAAGCTACTGACATTATTTTAAACATTGAATTAAAAGCTTCCAGTGATGCTTCTAATTGCTTTAGCTGTACAAAAATGTTATGGCACTTGATATTGATATTCTATAATCATAAACACTCAAAATAGTTTTGCTATAAACGGCACTCACTGTATTATTGTGGTGAATGAATCTAAAGTCTCGCACATTCACTGGAAGTAGCTTTCTTCTATCTTGTAAAATAAGGATATATTTTCATCTAAAATATCCATTTATACTGTGAGAAATACAAGAAGTGTGATATCAATGACATTAATGTCAATAAAAAAAATTGGCAGCTCTTTATATTAGAGAACACATTCTCTGTGAACTAAGAGTTTCCCTTCAATAAACTCGTAATTTGCTGCTTATTAATAATTAGTAATTTGGTTTTTAAGTTTAGGTATTGGGTCGGGTTAAGGGATCTAGAACACGGTCATGCAGTATAAGGCATTAATATGTGCCTAATAAGTACTACTACTAATAATAATAAATAATTCCTTACATTTGTATAGCGCTTTTCCTTTACATAGAAGGAGGTAATCTCAACCACCACCAATCAGCCAATATGTTGCATGCCAACAAGCAACTAGTTCATTGTGAGAATTGGACCTAAAAATAAAGTATTATTGACAATCTTAATATAAACAACACAAATTAACAATTAATTGCTTTGAACAACAAAATAATAAGCCATACAATACAATAATAATTGAATGGAAAATTAGCAATAATAAAAAAAATAGACACACAAAGCATATATATATTTTTAATTAATATTATAAAGACATAATCCTTTTCATATTAAATAATTGCCTTTTATTGCCACTGTAATAGAAGCAAAACAAATGATTACATATGATATTTGAAAAAGTTGTTTGAAAATAATTTTTTCTGCCCACTATGAGTACAGCTGAAAAATAAACATTTTAAATGTAATATTTAATCATTTAATATATTTGTAATGTTCTTTTCACATCTTATATTGTTAATAAGTCTATTTGTTATATTTGTATATATATTTATAATAGTGTGTGTGTGTGTGTGTGTGTGTGTGTGTGTATCCCTATATCCCCAACCCCACCACCCCCACACTCCCTACACACACACCTTTGCTGTTCCTGGCCTCCAAAGTTGCTAGAAAATGATGCCAAATTGTTGATCTCACTCGAGTCAGATTTGTGACCTCGAATCATTACAGTAGTTATTTTCAAGTAGCCGGTGGAATATTTCCAAATTGCGTTGAATGCAGCATGAAAGCCTGAATATCTCTTGTCGTTTTTGGAGATTAATGGGGATGGGCTGATATACCAGGACATTAATGAACTCTGTCCTTAACAAGAGTCGTTTAGATTACATTAGCATAAAACATTCTCTCTATCCTCTTGGCTCGGTCTATCCTACGATCTTCCAACATGCACGTCACGCTCGCGCACATGCATGCTTCGCTTTGATCCCTGCCCGTGTAACAGCAGTTGATGTGTTGCTGACAAATTGCATCAAAATTGTTTTTGAGGAGATTTATGAAACTAAACTGTTTTTGGGCATTCTGCGCTCGAACCTGGCTAATGAAAGCCTGGGCTACGTGTTTCACTCACTTTCATCTCCCATTCACCCTCTCTCTCTGCGGCTGACAGCTGTAGAATAGAGTGATTATCTGCAGCACCAGTGATTGAGCACAAAAAAGCATGCGAGCGAGAGGGAAAGACAGCAAGATGCAGGGATTGTGATAGAGATGTTTCAGGAACGCTAATGAGGAAGAGGGTAAATTCAGCAGCTTCATGAAGACACACATACGGACGAGACGGTCTGTCTAGAGGAGAGCGTGAGATGCTCTTTCTGTGTTTGTTTGTCTCATTCGTCCTCCTGCTGACCATCAGAGCCCTGAACTAGTTCATATCCAGCCAGAGTAATTACCGTAACCTTTGCACTCGTCTCTCACTTGATTGGGACCATCTGGGTTGTGAACACACTCTCCTTCACTCTCTCTTCATCCCTCTCACACACACACAGGCATGTTATACAAGGGCATTCTTGCTATTAACCTCGATCTGTAAGTGCCTCAGTGCAGCTTTGCTCAGTCGTATCCACTTTAATTGTCTGTCCTGCATCTCTATCCCGATCCCCCTTCATTTTCCAGTCAAACACCAAACACTTTAAATACACATCTCTTATCCGGTTAAAGTTATATATTTATATCCTGTCTTAATGTACTCACCTTCATGTCATTTCAAGCTGAATGGCTTGGTTTCTTTCAAGGATCAAGAAAGGAGAAATGTTGAGGAATTTCCTAGCTGGTTCTTTCTCAAAATATGACTTTACATATATATATTAGCATGACCTGATTATTCTCAAAATGAAAGTGAATGGATATGTGGGCTGCTGAAGTCTCTAAACTATAATTCATGTATTCTGAAGTCATTTGTTAGATTTTTCTGAAGAAGGAATTCAAATGTCAGCTGTACATTTAATTTTCATTGATACATTGACAAAATTCAGGTCATTGACAAAGCAATGGAGTGTATTTTCCACTCGCATTTGAATATCTTGTTTGCCGCTGTCTGGTACGTTTAGTTAAGATTAAATGTTGGGTCCTTTTAAACTATAATTATGACACCATACAGTCTCGTTGACTTCACAGACACATACAAGTGAAGGCCACATAAGTCCACTTTGAATGTGCCATTTGGGGCCGAGTCAAAGTAAGAGGCAAATCTTCCAAGAGACTGGGATAGTTTAAATATCTCCCTTTTACATATTCAAAGAGCTCTTTCAGTACTGGCCTGAATTTACCTGTGCGTATCCAGCCACTCGTGGTCCCTCTGATCCCAGCCTTAATTAGTCTGCCGGTCTCACCCGTCAATCATTCCGAGCCGTCCGTGGAGACAGTCATTGAAAAGCAAAGGCAGAGGTGGCCATGACAAGAGGGCAGAACCTGGCATCCCACTCTGCATTACCAAAAAGCACGTTTTAAAGGTGAAGTGTGTGATTTCTATGCCAATAGCATCACCAAACGGAATCGCTAAAATACTGGCTATTTTCAGTCTGAGTAGATCTAGAACATCTAGAGAAGTCGATCTGTTAGCATTGGTTAGCATGTGAACTTTGAAGACCCCTCAAAACTTCTATTAGAGTAAAGTATATAGTGCTGTGCGATATCGAAAAAAAAATGTAAAAGCTGAATTTATTTTACTTTTTTTTTTTTTTTGTAGGTTGAACGATAAAAGGATAAAAGAAATTGAATAATAACGAAAAATATAAATATAAATAAAAATAATTAAAATACTTTTATTTTATAGTAAATTTTGAATCTTATTTTATTTTTATACTTTTATTTTTACGTTTGGCCATTTTCCAAATAAAGAGTGCAGCTATGTTTATTTGCACGCTTACAGCTCATAAAGTGCTTCAGCATCAGTCAGATGAAATGAAAAAACCCTTCACAATTTGACTATAGCAAAAGCCATGTTATAATGCAGTAATATATATATATATATATATATATATATATATATATATATATTAGGGCTGTCAAATGATTAAAATGTTTAATCAAATTAATCAGAATTTTCAGTGGATTAATCAGGATTAATCACTATTTGCAATTACACCTGAATCCTAACCATTTTTTTTCTGAAATGCATACCAAAAGATAAATAACAGGACACAGATACATAATTTTCATGTATTGATTCATCAATATGTAGTTCTTTTTTTCTGAATTTCAAAAGTTTAACATTTACTCTGCTACAATACTTTAGGATCGATGTTTTCACGTTCTGAAGGCTTCAAGTGCCAGTAAAACCAAGTAAAAATGCATATGCTTTTCCAAACAGCTGTAATTTTTGCTGCACTGCATGTAGGCGTTCTGCGCATGCGCAGTGTGAAACACAGGATGCTATAACAGGAAGAAGCTTCAGCGTATCAACTACCAAAGTCGTCTCTGTTTATCGAGCTTAGCATGAATGTATTTGAGAGTAACTGGGGTAAAACCTTAAGCTTCTTCTGTGTTTTTGTCGCGGCGCTCGCCGCTGTTTTTTACTATCTTGAGAATTCAGAGATCGACAAGACTTTCCTGACCTGAATAATTTGTCACACTGGGCATGCGTGAAATGCGTTAAAAAATTTGACGTAATTAACGACAAACAACTAATTAACGTCATTAACGCGCTATTTTTGACAGCCCTAACATAAATGCTAAATGCATATATATATATATATATATATATATATATATATATATATATATATATATATATATATGCATTTAGCAGACGCTTTTATCCAAAGCGACTTACAGTGCATTCAGGCTATCAATTTTTACATATCATGTGTTCCTGGGGAATCGAACCCCCAACCTTGCGCTTGTTAGCACAGTGCTCTACCAATTGAGCTACAGGAACACAGATGTGTGTGTGTGTGTGTGGTACAGCCCTAAATTACAATAACTAATTGTGAATTTAATTAACTCACTTTTTGTTAGCAGAACAATGTAGTAACATCCATCTACCAGTAGGGTCTAACTGAACCATGCTAACAAACCAAACCATGACAAGTTTCAGACAGGTTTCCCGAACAAATCCCTATCTGCCGATGGCAAACCATATGCTGTCTCTATGTATACTTACAAGCTGGGACAGGAAAAAGTAAGAACCAGTTTAATGAGAAAAATATGAGGGAATATTGTAAATGATACATGAGTTAGCTGTTAAGAGAGTGAGGAAACAAGCTGCTGTGGAGGGTCAATCAAAGTTTGTATGCGAGAGGGAAGTCTGCTTGGGAGTTTGAGAGAAGATGTGGGGTTTACTATTAACTTGGCTGAGAAATTTCAGCATAATGCCCTGCGGTAAGAGTAGTACTAGTACTTGTCTGCTTGTGCACTCTGCTACCAGTCGTTTTTCTTAACACAGAGAGAAGGAATAACACACTGGTGCTGCTGATCTGAACTGCAATACACACTCCCACACACAATATGAGCATCAAACGCAGGCCTCCTTTCTTGTTCATACTTCTGCTGCATTGCGAGTTAATTTACCGGCAGCTCAGGTTGAGATAGCCCTAAAGTAATTTAGAGAAAATGTGTTTGGTTTGGCTCTGGATCAGAAAAGCATTGGGAAATGAAGGAAATCTCATCTGAGCCATGCCCTCAGTTGTAAATCCAAGGAATACACCCATACAGAAACGTGCAAACAGACGTCCTACTCATTCTTGTTGAAATGTTTTAAAGCGTGATTACTGGTCACGTTTAGGCAGGATGTTCTGGCAGTGTGTCCTTGTTTGTGTATGAGGGTTGATAAAACTAGATTTTCTGAAGATTACGACTGGTGTTTGGAGAACTCCCTGCAACAGTGCTAGGGTGTTTTGGGTGGTTGCCAGGGTGTTGCTAAGATGATGCTAAGAAGTGTTTTTTAGCAAGTTGCTATGTGGTTGTCTTAAGGGTGCTTGCTAAGGTGTTTATGGACTGTTCCACTGTCCATAGGTTTCTGTGATATTCTAGAACCGTAACTTACAAAAAGCCATAACAAAAAATGCTATTAAAATTAAAATTAAACCTTTTAGTCGCTATAGCTTCTGACTTAATAGGATAGTTCACCCTAAAATATAAATTCTGTTCTTTACTCACACTCATGCTTGCTTCAAACCAATATGACTACTATGACTATTACTTTCTTCACTCTTACAAGTAAAGTTAACAGTTCTTAAAAGAACCATTGTGAAGAACATTTAAAGAATATCCAAACAAAATTTTTTTTTCTGCTGTAAAAAAAAAAACATTTGCACAGGATGGATGTTAAAGGTTCTTCATGAAACCATGGATTCCAATAAAGAACTGTTTCAAAATTGTTCTGTGGAATTATCTTTTGAACGTTTTAGAATTGATCCTGAATGTATCCTACTTAAATTCTTTTCTTAAAGGTCCCATGACATGGATTATTTCCTTTTCTTTAAATGCTTTTTAATGTTTCCTTAGGTGTACTTATATTGTTAGTATGATTTTTACATTTAAAATTTAGAAATAAAAAGCATTTTTAGATCCTGATATTAGCCCTCTGGCTTGAATTCTCTGTTTGAAGGGGCGTGTCTACTGTGAGACTCCGAGTAAACCACAACTGTTGTGATTGGCTGACATCTTTGCATACGAAATGCATTCATGTGGAACCCCTCTCAAATATATATATATATAATTTACTATTACGGCTGTCGAGATTCGTGGAAGTGTTGATTATATAATTATTTTTTCGATCTTTTCCCATCACATGAAAGGCTGCAGTGATGAGCATTGAGTAGACAGAGTCTGTTTATCGCGTGGATGCAGTGATCTCGTCATTATTGCAACACGTTATCTCACAAAATTTTTTCACCACAGTTAACAGCAAACACATGAATACAGTAAGAGCTCCGTTGTGCAGCATAACAGCGTCATTCATTGTAACGGCAGTTTGGGCAAGTGTGCAGATATACTCGCAATGTGTAACAGCTCCGGAAAAAAGCAAGCGTTCTTTGATCGCTCTCTTTAGTTAAATCACAATTTAAATAACAGATTTGTTTCATGCTACTAAGAGAAACAACGTGAAGTTGATAGTTTAGTCACTGGCTTGATTCACTGATGCATAAACAGTATTAAACGATTTAGAAAGAAAGTCTGTGTGAACTTGAATGATTAGCTACCCATCAGAAATCACTGATCACAGATCAGGAATTAATGAACACTGTTACTCACTGTTTGTGCCAGTGCTGTCGAATCCATATCATAAAAGTCTGTTTGTAACGCCTGTACTGACATTGCGAATTATATGTAAATATTTGGGCGGGCAAAGCAGAGAAAGGGGAGGCAACAATTCTCGTTGCAACGTCACAACGAGGAGATTCAAGATCAGCCCGTTTGAGCTTCCATTTTCTCAAAGGCAGAGAAAGATAAAAAAAAATCTCAATTTACACCGATTCAAATTTCTAGAAACTTGGGGACCATATACAGGCTAGGGGAACTCATATTAATCTTAAAAAACCTCAGAAAGTGACATTTTCATGTCATAGGACCTTTAAGAACAGTGGTTTTTGAACATAATACTTAGGGCTAAGCCTGAGAATGTGCTAGCAATAGGAAAGCCTGCCTTAGCAAGCCCCACCAATGACTAATGTTTGTCTGTGTTAACATGCAAATCAAGAAATGTGTCATAAGGCACACTGCATTCTTTTGTGATGTTTAGTCAGAGCCGTGTAGCACACTCAGCACAAATATCAAGTCTATACTTAGAGACTGGCATCATTGTTCCTGTTCATAATTTGGTCTTGTGTTTGAGGGGAAGAGGGGGATTGTCAGTCTAAATATTCATAATGAAACTTGACAGTTTGCTAAAACCTATCCTCCCGGTCACTTTTTCTAAAGCTTATCAGTCCAGACAAATCACCCATGTGCTCTGAATCAGTTGCAAAGACCGCCTCCTGTTAACAGTTAACACTAGACTCATAAACACACACAAAATGTAACCCCCCCCCCCCCCCCCCCCCACAGTAACCTCTAATCTCATTGAAACCCTGCACACTAGAGCTCTGACAGACACCAAGTAAAGAGAAAAGCCTGTCACTTCTGCCCTGCCTCACATCGTGTCTCTGGAGCCCCATCATTATAGCCAATAAGCTGTAATACCCGCTAAACTCTTAGCATGAATTCTTTATGAGCTCTGGGCTCAGGATCGTGGTGTCTGAGAGACTCCTGCCATTCGATTTGCAGTGAAAGTATTTGCTCTGGCAATCTAAACACCTCAGTCAGTTATGTGGAAGTCCACTCCAGAGGATTGTCTCCACATCTAGGCAGATAAGTAATGGAATGGGGAGTAATGGAATGGTCAGAAATATTGAGTGAATATGGTTAATATTTCATTTCCCCCAACTTTGCAACCTTATAAACATCTAAAATTAGCTCAAGAATGTTCAAGACTGTGATTAGATTATCCTGTCTAACACAATAACTTTGCATGCTGTGCTGGTTATTGTAGGGGTTGTTTACAGGAAGGAGGACAGGATTTGTTTGGCCCACCTGCTGAGGTTGTACCCATAATTCATTGAGCCACCTTCTGTTATGCTGGAATCAGGCTGGCCTGTGATTGCTTTGATCAGCGTTTGACTTCCGCCCCAGTGTTTTTAGGACCTGCTGAAGTGCTGAGGGGATGGATGAAAAGGAGAATGAAAGGAGTGCATGGGTGGAGGACGAGCTTCTTTAGAAATGCTTTGCTTGTATCAGCGTGTCAAATCACCAACCATCTGCAATCCCTTTGAGGGAACAGTTGAGAGGCCTGATCGATTTTTCTTTTAACTTAGTCTTTGTTGGTAGCACTTTTCACTAGTGCTTACTTCAGTATAGTATAATGATGCGTGCTAAAGAAATTCTGCAGTTTCTAAAAAGACTTCAGTTTTCAAGTGTGAATTTATTAGTGCTGCCTGCTAAGACGAGCATCTCTATTGGGTCAATGACAGATAGCGAAAATGGATGATCTTTTATTAATTTAGTTTAAAACTCATGTTCCAAGTTCTTAAATATGTACTATTTTATGTATTCAAGTTGGATTCTTTTGAAAAAGCAACACATTAAAACTATTTTCAGCAAATGTTTCAATTCAATGAAAAATGTTATATGGTGTAGACATCAAGCTAAAAGTAAAACATCTTCCTTATAAATGCTAATACATGTGACTTTACACGTTTGACAAATTATTGGATGGCTGTATTACCCTGGCATTTCTGACTTTATGCCCCCCCCCCCCCAATAAAAACACTATATTAGAGGTGAATTCATTGTATGTAGGAATTTGGTGTACTATTGAATTAATTAATAAATCTAGGCATCCTAGCAGTTTAGTGACAGTATGTAACTTGTCCTCGTACATTATATATATCTTTTTTTCTTTCTCTCTCTTCAAGAGATGGCGTGGAGGGCCCTGGCAGCGTTGTCCCTGCTGCTGTGTTTCAGCTCATCTTGCTGTGACGATACTCAAGATCATTTCTTGTCTGATACCGTCATCAACAATGTCGTTCAGGACCCGCAAACGGGCCGAATTTACGTGGGTGCCATTAATAACATCTATCAGCTAAACTATGACCTGCTGAAGGAAAGCAGTGCTGTAACAGGCCCTAAGAAGGACAACCCACACTGCACTCCACCAATCACTGCACATTGCACTGATGCAAAGGATATGGACAACATCAACAAACTCCTGCTGGTTAACTCCGCCAATGGCAACTTGATTGTTTGTGGAAGCCTTTTCAGGGGCATCTGCTCTTTGTTAAACCTCAACAGTGTGGACAAACAGGTGTACTACAGTGACACTAAAGGCGAGAAGACATACGTAGCCAGCACAGAGGAGTCTGTTACCGTTGTGGGAGTAATTTCTTATTTTATAGATGCTGATACTAATGCAAACCTCAGTGTATTTCTTGTAGGTAAGGGCTATGGTAGCTCAGACAGTGCGAAACTCATTAGCACCCGTTTGCTGCAGGAGTATGGAGACATGGATGTCTTTGAGAACATTGTTGATGCTTCCACTGTGCAAGCTAGTCCTTTTGTCCAGCGTTACCTCCACGACTTTCGTCATGCTTTCAAAGACAATGGCTACATCTACTTCTTGTTCTCACGTACTCCAGGCACCAGCGACAGTAGGAATAGCACATTTATAGCACGTCTGTGCGAGAATGACCATCATTACTATTCTTACACAGAGCTCCAGCTTAACTGCTCCGTCAAAACTGAACAACAGGAGAACACATACAACAAGGTCCAAGCAGCATATCTGGCCAGACCAGGAGAAGTTTTGGCTAGGGAGATCATCCCTTCGAATCTCAACGATAAAGTTCTGTTTGCTGTGTTCAGCGCGGATGAGGATGGTGGCCATTCTGCCTTGTGCATGTACCCGCTCAGCAGCATTAATGCCAGGCTTAAGGAGGTGATTGAGTCCTGCTACATAGGAGAAGTTCTGGAGGACGAGAAACCAAAGACCGTTTATTCACCCTACATCTCCAAGCCCGAGGCCATCTGCAAGACCAAAAGAGACGTGAGTTGTTGTGTTGCTTACAATTCTGGTTCTATTTTGTGTGGGCCTTTATGACCCTTCTGAATGTGGTATGTGTTTTCACCCAACAGAAGGAAATGGTGAAGGCATATAAGTGCGGTGCAGAGTTCCTTCCATCTCCACTAGCCAGTAAACCTGAGTACGCTCTGGCTGTCAAACCCATCTACACCCGAAATGACATGCTGACAGCTGTAGCTGTGGCAGTGGAGAATGAGCACACTGTGGCATTTTTGGGAACCAGTGGAGCAGATGTTTTAAAGGTGAGTCCCATTCCAGGGTCTGGTTTCTATCCACTTTAATTTTCACTAAATCCCTTGAGGTTTGACTGCTGTGGTGGTCTAGCTTGGTCATTAATAATACAGGCTGGTATCCAAAAGGTTGTTGGTTCAAAACCAAGAATGGGTGATTTACAGTATGAGCTACAACCACTTGAGTAATAGACTTAACCGTAGGACTTGCTCTAGCTGTACTTCTCATATAATACAGTGTTTACAGTACAAGTAAGTTGCTTTGGATAAATGTATTTACCAAATCCATTAATTAATTAACTTTCTGCTTGCAGGTGCATCTTAACCCCAGTCACCTTGGTCTTTATAACAAGATTTCAGGGGAACGCGCAGATGGTGGGGTGAACAAAAACCTCTTTTTTAATTCAAATTTGGATATCTTGTACATCACGACTGGCAGAAAGGTTTGTTTATAAACACATCCACAACTCATATATCACATTGTGTCAATAGAGATGGTGCACTAGTTAAAACCTGTCTGAATGATGTAGGCTTGCCAACCTTGATGGATTTTTTAATGAAATGGTGCAGACAACATATAGAGATATCTTGAAATATTGCATATGACATCCCTAGACTCTGTAATCTGCCACAAAATGTAACAGCAGGCTGTGTCACATTGTTTTAGCCAATCGGAAGAATTTGGGGCGCTCTTTTCCCATCAGTCATTTTGCTCATTCACATGGCCCATATATTAGAAGCAGGAAACTCAGCCTTAAAGTGGATCACTTAAGTTAACTGCCATAAGCTGCTTCATAAATTGAGTTTGTTGCACACAAATCTTATTTTGTAAGGCAATGCTTCTGATGTTGCTGAGATGATATGGTAAAAGTTTTGGGTCCTAAAGGTATGTCAAAAACTGCTTGGCAATGGACCTTTTTTTATAATGTGAACTCACCTCAAACTCTTAATACAAAAGCTGAACCTTCAAGTCACATATGCATTAGTTATTAGGCATCTTAAACTAAATAATTTAACAATTTTGTCATTCAAAGTATGTGGCTGGTCTTATTTGCTTCTCTTTTGTTTAGATCACCAAAGTCCCAGTGCAGGCCTGTGAACAGAAGAATGATTGTCAATCATGCATCTCCCAACGGGACCCATATTGTGGCTGGTGTGTGTTGGAAGGCCGGTAAGTCTTTTAGACTCATTTTATTACAAAAAGCACACCATCAATTGGGCATTCTTGTCCAGTAAAAGACAGGACAAGTAATGACACTGCCATTCTACAACAGAGTTTAATATTTCTACTGTCAAATAAACTTATACCAATGGACCATTTGGGGGTCATCATTATTACAGCATTCTTTAGAATACTGAGCAGTTTAGTGATCTCAATTTGAAATTGTTTAACTCTAAAATATGGTGTAATCAAAGTCTTAAACGTGCAGTATGGAATTTTTGGCCACCAGGGGTCATTCAATCAAAATAATAACATAAGACGTACTTTGATGACGTCAGGAAAGAGCGTAAGACTCATGGGAGTTGTTGTTCATTGGAACACGCGCTCTGTCGCTTCCCACATTCCTCACTCATTCTAACTTAGTATTTTGACAATCACGTCTTTTCGAACGGAGAGATATATGAATTATGAGACCCCTATCAAATCAATATTCCATCTAGCTAGTAGTAATATATGTTAAAAAACACGGTCGCCTTTCGTTAATAATTATAATTACGTTATACTATGATATCGAACAAGTTAGTGAACTACATTTGAAGCTACTTTACCCAGCTAGATATAAAACAAATGTAGATTTACATGAGAGCTAGTCCGTCTGCGTTTTACACAAGACATCATCGTTTCACAAAATATACGGATAGATAAAGTTAGCTGAATGGATGCATACCTGTTTATCAGAATCTAAACGAGTTCGGCATCTCTCTGTAGTTTCAGCTCGTCACGAAGCTCTCTCTATCTTGGAAATGCAACTCCAACATTTACCCGTGTCTTGTTGCTTCTCTTGTCCCAAAACCATCTCGGGTCATTTATTTCACCCACACGTTTGCGCTTCACAGAACATGCGGGCAAAGCATAATCATGATCCATAACTAAGTTATTGATTGAGGTTTAAATACGAATATAAACAATATAAATATAAAATATAATAGTCTCGATCAAGGCTAGCTACTACTTTTTCTTCTTCGTCTCTTCTTTGCTTCTGTTCACCTTTGTATTTGGCGGTTCCGCAGGAAGTTAGATAAACTAGAGGGGTCAAAGTTTATATGACGCCATAGACAGGCGACAAAACGGAAATAAAGAAACGTGCCGTGTCTTCTAATTAAACTATAATTTTCTCCGGATTTGAAAGTTCGTGGAAACTGTCGGGATGATGTAAGTACACAACTAAAAAATATATATAACATAGATATAGTGATTTCTGCTATTTCTAAAGCAGAAAAATTACATATTGCGCCTTTAAGAGTTGCTGGTTACATTTTAGCAAGCAGTATGTGGAAGATATCTACGTGTAGTCCAGTTAAAGTGAATGCAGTGTGGCTTATTACCTGTGTTTGTCTGCTTTTCACCTGCAGTTGTACTAGAAAAAAGGATTGTCACAAAGGACTAGAAGAGAACGCTTGGTTGTGGAGTCCAAATCAAACATGTGTATCTATTAAGTCCTTTAAGCCCCCCAACATGAGCTGCAAGAAAACAGAAAGTACACAGGTACTAAAGCATAACATGAACATGAACACGCACACACACACACACATTGTGATAAAGTTTGCCATTATTTCAAACCCTAACCTCTTAAGGATTGACTCAGGATTGATATTTACTGGCTGTAACAGATCCAGTCTGTGAGTCTAATCCTTTTTTTCATGAGATGACATGATGAAGTTACTAAACAACTGAACTGAAACTATCATTTCATACCACATGAACGCACAGAGCACTTTTCATGCATTTCTAATATGTCTCAGAAGAAACTCAAGTGGTCATGGTTGATTGAAGAGGCTTCCTGTATAACATTATTCACTTCCTGGATCAGTGGTAATGAATAAAGGCAGTATACTTCTAACTTGTTTACTACTCGCTAAATTCTATATTATTTCAAATTTCTTATTACGTATTTCAGGGGAAATACAGTTGTGAAAAAACCTAGAAATGTAAGGAAATTTTAACATTGTGTTTATCGCAACTAAAATTTATGGTAAACAATAAAACCTTATTAAGTGATTGAAAAATATTGTTAAAAAAATTAAATAAAAATATTATCTTTTAAAACATTTTTTCTTGCTTGTTCATCACTATTCAGTATTTAAAAAAATTGGCATTCAATAATCATAAACAGTTAGAAAATGTATACAATGTATATGTATATAATGTATTTCCTGTTCAAAATGTGCGAGAACTGATGTTTTTCCTCATTCGTTCGTTCATTCACTTGTTCGTTCATTCATTCATTCATTCATTCATTCATTTATGTTTGTATTTATTTAGTTATTTCTTAAAACCTTATTTTCTGGTTAAAACTTGCAGGTGATGATTGACATCCCCTCCCTCCCCAGTATCAGCAGTTCTTATAAACTCCACTGTGAGTTTGATAGCTACAAAAGTCTAGCAACTATGCAAGGCACAAAGGTCATCTGTGAACTCCCGACCTCTGAGAACATACCACCCACACCTGAGACACAAGGTGAGGGCATCCTCTTTGCCTTTAACTAAATAATCACCTACTGTGAAGCCATCCTCTCGCTGCCTCCTTTACTCACGAAACAAACAGATGGTGTTTGTCTTGCAGAATGCCTGAAAATTATTTTGTAATTTGCTAGTTTTGTGATTTTTAATTTGGACACTGATCAAATGAAAACATTACACTGAAGCTAAATCTATTACCAGGTAGATTCTGAAGTTAAACTTATTGATTCTAGAGTTACATAAAACTTTTATCAGGTCCTCCTTTCCTCGGGAATCAAACCCACAACCTTGTCGTATCTAGCAACTATTGAGTTGTAGAAATTCAGAATTGTTCATATGAAATTTTCCCACATAAAAGCTGATATGATTCCCATTTCACATGGTTCTAGAGTTACAGAAGTTTTATCAAATCATGATTTTCTGGGGAATCAAACCCATGACTTTGCAGTTGCTAGCACCTTTTTGAGCCTTACAAGTTTAGAATTGGCTATATGAAATGCTCTTGCCTAAAAACTGATATGATTCATATTTCCCATGATTCTAGAGTTAAAAAAGCTTTAATCAGGTTTTACTTTCCTTGGGAATCGAACCCATGACCTTAACGTATGTACTGTAGCACCTCTTGAGCTCTTGAAATTCAAAATTGGTTGTATAAAATGTTCTTGCATAAAAGCTGATATGTTTCCCATTTTCAATTATTCTGTAGTTACAACAGCTTATATCAGGTTGTTTTTTGGGGAAATTGAACCCATGACCTTGGTATATCTAGTTCCTCTTGAGCTCTAGAAATTAAAAATTGGCCTTATACTCCTGCTTAACCCTCTCAGGCTCAAATTAAGTTTTAGTAACTTAGTAAATTTAGTAACATATAGTAAAGTTTTTAGTACTCCAGATTCATAAAATATGTATCTGGAGTAATACATTTTTTAGTTACTTTACTGTTGCAAATCTGCAACGCCTGCCTTGAGAGGGTTAAAAGCTGATATGATTCCTATTTGCAATGATTCTGTAGCTACAAAAGCTTATATCAGGTTGTAGGTTCTTTGGGAATCGAACCCATGAACAGAACTTGCCATATGAATTACTATATTTCCTAACAGCTCAAATGATTCTCATATGCATGTGTGTAGATTTTGTGGCAGTGCCAGTGAAGATCACGGTTAATGACAGCATTGAAGTGGCATCTAGTAAGTTTGAGTTCTACAACTGTGCAGACGTGGTAAAGAGATCGGAAAATACACCGTGAGTACCAGGCAGTGTTTAAGACATGTGTCTTCCGTATAGCATTTCTTTAGATTAATCTTTTGACTGGGTGGTTGTGTGTCCTGCAGATGCATTGCATGTGTGACCAGTAAGTGGGGCTGCCAGTGGAACATTCAGGATCACACGTGCAGTGATAGAGATGACACAGTCAAGGGTGATCATATCATACAACACATGCAGGTGAGTCATGTTAGGAATAGTGCATGTATATGTAAATTAATATGCCTGTTTGTGCTTTAATTTATGGTGAGCAATCAACTTTTGGTGACAAAACAGGACTAATAACAGTTTTATTTTATTTATTTTTATTTGTATGATTCTTGCAGAGTGACAGTTGTCCTCAGTTTGAGATGCCAGAACCTCTGCTTATTCCTGTAGGAATTAAAACCCCCATCCAATTTCAGGGCAAAAATTTGAAGAAATATGAGGTAAAATACATGCATTACTTATTATTGTACATAGTGTGGTTATGTTTAGTATATTGGTGTATAAAATGTATGCATGGAATATCCTGAGGTTTTCTTGAATATTTGTATGTATTTATTTATTTAATTAATGTATTTTTATATGTAAAGAATAATTTCTAATCTATTAGACATTACTGAATTATGCTTACTGAATACAGTGTATAAATGTATGTGAGAGATTGATTTAATTAAGTGATTTTACACTATAAAAAAAGTCTTTAAAAATAGGGCTTGTTGTACTGTTAAGAAATTTTTTTTTCTAGTATGATTAACTTATACCACTTCATATAATGCTAGCAATAACTACATAATTTATCACAGAACCATAACCATTGAGCAATCAGAATCAAATATTTCAGAGAGCAATATATTTACCAAATATCTCTTTGAGAATATTTGTCAGCTATTTTTGTCAGATTTTTTATAGTAAAATACCTGTTTTTAGAGTCTACATAAGCAGCAATACTCTTTCTTCATGTTTCTCAGAAAAGTACCTTTCAGATCGGCACTGAGCTCATGAAACAGGTGGACGAGGTGACTGAGTTGACTAAAGGGTCAAAGTACAGATTTGAGGGATATAAGGTCAGTACACTCAACTCGTATTCCTCCTTCTATTATGTCTCCCTCACTTTCTACTTCTTCTCTGTTCACACATCGATTTGTTTCTGGAGTTTGAGCAGCAGCCGATATGGCATTCCCAGCTATTGAGCTGCACGTGTGTGTAGGGCTCAGTCCTGTGTGTGCATAACAAACACACAGTGATCAGGTTCACAAAGACATCATGTTGGCAAGGGGAGAATTTGCTGCAGCGCACAGTTGTTCCACATGCAATGATGTGTTTGTGTGTCTGTTTCTTAAGTGACACCTTTCTACTGTTTTTATGGCAGTTTGAATATGACAAAGAGCCAGAGGTGAATGTGACATTCTACATAGAGGATAAAAGCATGGACAGGAAGATTGACAGCACCCTCAGAGGTACATTTCAATGAATTTTCATCATCATAGCTCAGAAGAAGCCACAGTAAACATGTGGATTGTCAATATATGGCAAGGTTGTGTATGAACATCTGATAAACCTCTTATAAAATAAGCAGATTAACATATGTTATATATCATTGGCGTCTTGGAGACTGATCTTTCGAATCTTGTTTTTGTATCCAACTAGTAATGGTTTAGACATGTTTAGCAGATGTGGACTTTGAAAATTGCATGTTTTTTTAAATAAACAAGTTTTCATTTGGGGGTGAAATATCCCTTAAACTACTTAAAAGAGCATTTATGTTTCTTCAGAAACATTTTATGTGCATTTTTTAACTGGAAGATGTCATTTTGTAAGTGCTCATCTACTAAACATGAACTATCCCTTTAAGCTATACTAAGCTATTCTGCAAGGTAGGCTATTAACTAAATGCACAGCAGTTATCTACATAACATTAAAGCCAATATCTTTTAAAGAGTTGTGTTGATCTGCCACAAAAACAATGAGCATCAAAAATCTTTGTGCTAGATGTGACTAATAAATCACCACATAAAACAGTAAACAGACTAATTTGCATAACTCACAATTTCAGGAAAAAAAATAGTGATCAACAACAGTCTTTTTTTGTAAAGACAATGAATTCAGTGTCAGTTCTCTGAATTGCTTTGTTTTCCTTCATTTTTCTACTCAGTGGTGCTCTACAACTGCTCTGTTAGACGTGAGGACTGCAGTTTGTGTAAGAACGCTGATCAGAAGTATAACTGCGTGTGGTGCGGCACAACAAAATCCTGCATCCACAGAGACCTGTGCACACAGGAGGAGGGACAGTGTCCTCCTCCAACGATCACTGACGTGAGGACTATTCTTCTTGTCTTTATTTTCTCAATTCTGTCACTCAACATTATTTTGAAAGTTGCTAACACTAAATTCAATTATGCTTCAAGCTAAGCTAAAAATGCATCCCAAAAATATCTCATTTGCGTGACGTCAGCGATTACTAATCTCACTATTCCCAGTTCAAATGCAGTTCATAAATTTCTACTCTTCATCTTCTCTAGAAAACACCATTTCTTTTCATCCTCTTCTCCATTTTTCATGCCTAAATGATATATAGATGGCTGCGCTGGTAGGCACAAACTCAGTCTCTCACTCTAGTGTTTTGTTGAATCCATCTGAGACTCTAATGATCGTGCCGCCTGCGCCTGATGGTGTTTTATTATTTGTCATCTGGCAAATGATTTTCTCCAAAGCAGCTAGATCACTAAGGGCACAATGGTTATGGGTGATCTTTGTAACTCTATAGTTTATGATATTGAAGATTATAGACCTCTTTTAACTGTGCTGTTCTGCTTTCATTCCAGATTGTTCCCCAGTATGGGCCGTTACATGGACAGATCTCTGTCACAATAAAAGGCTCAAACTTGGGCATCAAGCAGGAGGACATTAAGAGAATCACTGTGGCTGGAGTGCCTTGTACTCATCAGCCGGAGAGATACACCGTCAGTACCAGGTACAGCATGATATTAGAATGAGTATGTTTTGTAATGTTATAGAAAACAAGTAGGCCTATGTTAGAAAGAGCGGTTTAGCTTATATTCTGTTTCTACCCATGTTTTTTCAGTGTTGTGTGCGAGATTGGGCCTAGTATTGGCAGAATATCTGGGCTAGTGGAAGTGGAGGTGGAAGGAGGGAGAACAGGACAGTCCAAAGTGCCTTTCACTTACAGGGTAACTGCTTTCTCTATGATTAAATCTTTGTGGCTGTTTAGTATCCTGTTTGCCTTTTTTCTGTGTACATTTCTGAATGCGATTCTAATGATTGAAGTCCTGAAACAAACAGCTTAGACTCCCTTGCTGATCCAGTAGTTGTTTCTGGTCAAGCTAGTGAACTAGCTTTGTGATGCTTTAAAGGGGGGGTGAAATGCTCCCTTTCACTCAATATCCTGTTAATCTTGAGTACCTATAGAGTAGTACTGCATCCTTCATAACTCCAAAAAGTCTTTAGTTTTATTATATTCATAAGAGAAAGATAGTCTGTACCGATTTTTCCCGGAAAAACACGAGTGGCTGGAGGCGTGACGTGTGGGCGGAGCTAAAGAATCACGAGCGCCAGTAGGCTTTTGCGTTGAGAGCGTTTGGAAGCTGTGACATTACCGTGAGTAAAAAACATCATCCAAAACAAACCATGGCTAACAGTCAGATTCAGCACATATTTATGATCCAGAATCAGATCCAGAGGCTGAAATTTAACAAGAGCAGCATCAGCAACGACGTCTCTATGTGGTATGTATTGAAACTGTCAGGGGCGTAGCAAGCTTTTCAAAAGTGTGGGGGATGGATGTGGTTTGTTTATAAACAATAAAAATGATGAACACATTGACAGAAGGGTACAAAATGCAGGGCTTAAAGTTCTCTGGCACTGTGTGGGATTTCCGGCTAGCAGCGTTTGGCTGGGAAAAAAATAATCCTACATTAAAAAAAAAAAAAAAAAAAAAAAAAAAAAATCAGAAAAGGGGAGAAATAAAACGCAAAATCAGAAAAGGGGAGAAAAAAACGCCCACACAAAGCTTTTTCTCTGGTGGTATAAATAATGTAACAATTTACTGTTTTTAAACATTAAAATAATATACACTTTTATTTCATAGTTCTTCAACAGGTATGCAAACAATATCCCAATAATAGCAATTAGCATTAGTCTAAAAAACGAAATATAATACCGAAAACACTCGACATGTCAACAAAATGATTAACAGAACATCTTCCCAAACACATATCAAGCTTATTTAAAAACCTCTAAAGCATAAACACTCATTCAAAGTACCTGGAAAAGGGAGATGTAAATAACCATAAGTTCCCGCCTCCTCAGCACGAGCTGACCGATTACACCCCAAGAGAGGCGGGACTTAAGGCAGAACAGCCAATCATGAGCCGATCACACTCAAAGCCGGTGTCAAGTTTGAGAGGGAGTGGGGAGGAGGCAGCCACGGCGAGCGCAGACACAGAGCGGTCAGAGAAACGGAGGAACGACTGTAGTAAGGCGTTTGTGCAAAACTGCGGAAAACTGCAGAAAATGTGCGGGTGTCGAACCCTCTCACCGGGAAAAGTGTGGGTGTTAAAACCCCCACATCCCCCACGGGTGCGACGCCCCTGGAAACTGTATATATTTGCTTAGCGGTTTTGGAAAATGAACAAGTTCCACTTTATGTCGTCTTTTTTTTTTTTTTTTTTTAAGGTGTACATGTGGAAAGTGCAGTTTGATGACAACATCGCATGTTGTTTACTTGATGTGCTTACGCACCGATAGCTAAGTTAACAACACAGAGATATTTGAAGCAGTTTTACTCACCGCCTGCGGTTCCAACACACGATCGTGACCCTTTTTCGTTGGGACTGCATTATCCTTAAGAAATAAACGATATGCAAATCTGGCGTCAAACTGGGCCTTGTTTGTAAAACAAGCATCTTCGAAATGCAGGGAACAAACAAAAACACTTGCTCAACTCCGTTGATGCTCTGTAAAAATAAACTCCATTCACTGGTCCCTTAATGCTTTTTTTTTTTTTTTTGGTTGTCTTGCCCTGGCAACCAGAAACACACTTCTTTTGTGACAATTCGGTCTCTCGCTCTGATCAGTGAATGTCTCTGCTCTGCTATACGGGAGCGCGCGCTCTTCCGGCAGACGTGCCCTTAGGACCCATATAAGGAAATTCCGCTCCATCTAACGTCACACAGAGCCATACTCGAAAAAAACGTTCTGAAACTTGTGACAAACCGGAATTTTTGTTCCGAAAATACTCCTTCAAACATACAACTTAATTTTTGAAATTTTGTCCATGTTTAGCATGGGAATCCAACTCTTTAACAGTGTAAAAAACTCAGTATGCATGAAATAGCATTTCACCCCTCCTTTAACAATTGTGATGTTAAAGGAGGTCATCAGATGCCCATTTTCCACAAGCTGATTTTTTAGGCTCTTAATTAAAAGTATTTAACAAAGTTTGATTAAAATGTCTCAATGGTAGAGTAAAAAAAAATATATTTTTTAATCCTATCAAAAACAGCTCTTTTCAGAGCAAGCCGTTTTGTAGCATTTTCCTTTTAATGTTAATGAGCTCTCCTGACCCCGCCCCTCTCTTCAGAGCCGCTCTCTGAGAGAGTGTTAACTTTAACCGCCGCCTTCATCATGAAGCTTGCAAATTAGCACATTAATAGGAAAAGCAATTTGCAAGGATTCATTTAAAAACCTTATACTCAATTTTTTTGTTGGTGAAACTGGACCACGAATGATTCGCGCACAGATATACACATTTGAGTAGATTGGGGGTGCATTCCCTTCAGAAACAAATGTAATCCACTGCATTTTCAGCGGCTCAGATGTCGTGAGTAAATGTTGAATGCTATGTTCACACAGACAGGCATCTGAGATTGTCTTGTTTTGAGAAAGAATGAAATTATTTGATGAGATAAAAAAAACACTGAATCGATTTTTATCATTATATAGGGTGGTTTTGTACACACACTGCCAACACGCATTTCAGTTCAAACTACTTGTAGTGAGGATGGTTCATCATCTTGATTTTTTGGGACTTTTCTTTTGTTTTGAGCAGAATATTAAGTTTCAGTCAGAAATGAGTCACATTTCAAAGTCAAACGGGTTTTTACTGCATTTAGCAAACCAGCATTTAGAGCACAAGGATAGACCACTTTTGTTTGACACAAGTTTTCAAATTAATAGAGTATTTTTGAATTTTTAGTTCTGTTATGTTCTCCAAGTTGCATTTATTAATTAAATAATATTGCAATTTTGTATAATTGCCTATACTTTTAGATACCTTTAGTAGATGTAATTTATTTTTGTGATGACAAAGCAGAATTTTCAGCAACCGTTGTTCCAGCCTTCATCTTTTAGAAATCTTGAAAAATCTTTCTAAGCCCAAATAATTCTGAACGGTAGTGTATGTGTAGGTCTTTTTTCAGACATTAATTTTATGTTTGATTCCACTGACTGTGTGTTATTAATATTTAATAAAGCTAGACTTGTGTAGAAAAAGGAGCGATTATTGGAGCTGTGTGTGAGCAAATGTTAACAATAGTTTTTTCTCTCTGTCTCTCTCTCAGAATCCTGTCCCGAAAGCTGTGTCCCCCTCTAAAGGCCCAGCCGCTGGAGGAACCGTCATCACTATCATGGGAGACGACCTAGACACAGCTAGCATAGATGACATCAGCATCTCAGTGGACAAAGAGCCGTGTAAAGTGTGAGTAACAAGGCAAAATAAAACAGATTTGATTTATCTCAGTCCTATTCTGATCATGTCTTTGTTTTTAAACATGCAGGTTGACATTTGGCAAGAATATCACTTGCATGACAAGCCCATATAAAGGACAGAAGATTCCTTCTGAAAGTCTTCCCGTTTTTATAAAGTATGGCAAAGTCAAATTAAAAGAATTTGCCGGATTCGAATACTCAACCAATCCCAAAGTTACAGATTACTCCCCACGGGCCAGCTTTGTTTGGTAAGTCTGTTTTTAAGCCTCGCTCACATACAGTATACAGCCTCACTATTGGCCCTTTCAGATTTTGAATGCTATGGCTTTGAAAATCTGATCACAATAAAGATGTCAACATGTATTTCAAGGTTCAGGGATGAAAAAATATGGCTGTGTACATAAGCGTTACATGTCTGTGTGCATGTTTGTGTGTTTCCAGCGGAGGTCGTAAGATCATAGTGATGGGATCTGGATTTGATCAGGTGCAGAATGCCACCATGCGAGTGCTGCCCTCTTCTGACGAGTTCAGTCACAAGTCTAGTAATGTGGAGGTGTGTGGAATGATTGTAGTAATAATTTTTGGGCTCATCTGTGGTAAAGTCAATGGTCCCTTACAATAAGCAAGGCTGGGATTTGAAGTGAAGACACTCGTTTTGTTTCCTTAAAGTGATAGTTCACCTAAAAGTGAAAAATCAAGTTTAGAAATCTTTGTTTAGAATCTACTGACCTCTATGTCATACAGACCTGCTAGATGCTGTATTGTTTTTGTTAACTAAAATAAAAAAGATAAAAAATGATTTTCGTTAACGGAAATAAATCTAAAGTAAAATATAAATGTAGATATAGATATGAGATGAAAAACCAAAAAAAAAAATTGTAAAAATGAAACATTTTGGCACAACAGACACACACACACACACACACACACATATATATTTATATTATTGACATATCAATAATAATATAAAGTTTAAGTACTAAAATTACTAAAACTGAAACTGACATAAAAATAAATTAAAGCTAAATAGAAATAATAAAAGAAATAAAAAAAATTCCAAAACAAATAACAAAATGACTAAACTTTAAGTGTAAAATGTGAACATATATAAAAAGGATCATTTAAAATATTAATAACTTCTCTTATAGTTTAAAATGAATACTAAAATAACACTGACTTGTTTTTATTTGTCCATGCAACTCAAAAAGCAAACGCATATTTTCTAGTTTCTAGTGACCAGGCTCCATAATGACTTTTAAAAAAGCAACATAAATGTAGCCAAAACAAATTGTGCTCAATATTTCGAAGCCATACAATAACTTTGAGAAGGTTAAAATGTAAGTTATTATTTATTGAAAGCTTTTTTACTCCGTTTTGCTTGTGCTTTCATTTGAAACCTTCAGGTTTCCTTATTTCTGTTCTGTCGGGTGTTATTGATTGGCTCTTAAAAAATGTCAACATTTCATTTTTATGTAATTTCTTTTTTTGATCAAATGTCTGGCTGTCTCAACCCATTGCTCAGTTTCAAGCTGAGGAGTTTCCTCTCTCTCTTCTCTTCTGTCTGCATCTACCTAATATTTCCTTTCCTCCGTCTCCCTTCTCTTAATGTTAATAAGCAACATTCATCACGAAGCTGACATCCTGCTGTCTTATTTCTTTAGTGCTCAGACGTTTGTGAAATATGTTTTATGCAGAGAAAAACTGACATGTTTTCTTTCCTACAGTTCATTCAAAAATGTGAGTACAAGAACGAAAGCGTACTGGAGTTCCTCTCTCCCACTGTGAACAAGACATACATACACCAGTCCTTAAGAACGATCATCCAGCTGGACAACTTGGTAGTGAACTTGACAGAGTTTGTTTACCATCAAGACCCCTCGTTCATTACTTTGACTGATAAAGCCATCACAGAAAACAGCATCATCAACGTTAATGCAAGTATTTTTGTTAACGACGAATTTTGGATGCCTCTTAGAAAAATATTCCTTAAAGGGACTTTGGTTTCAGTAACTGCTTCGTTGCTTTTCTGTGATACAGGGTAAAGGTTTTTCCAAAGCCATGACTGCCAAAGAGGCCAAAGCGTTTGTGGGTGATGAGCAATGCCTGGTGACAATCCTGGAGGATGATAAGCTGTTCCTCGTGGCCCCCTCCAGCCCTCCCAAATCCACCTCCAGACGCCAGCGCAGAGACACCAGCTCAGAGGCTATAGAGCTGATGGTTAGAAATTGCTCTGCATAAACTTGAATCACACTTATTCTCACCAATTTTACCTTTTAATGTTTGATGTTTCTTGCCTTTTTCAGATCATATTCGGAAAAGGAGAGTGGAATGTCGGCTCAGTTCGCTTTGAGAGGAAATACGAGGTTCCTCTTTACATCATCATTCCTGCTGTCCTCATTCCCATGGTCCTCTTCATTGCAGTGTCAATCTATTGCTACAGGTAACAAACCTCGGAGTGCACCAGACTGTAATAATCTGAACTTAATAACTTGGATTTCAAAGCTGTGGTCTAGTGAGTAGCGCATCAGCCATATTGCTCAATTTTTTCTTTTTCCAATATATTCTCATTCCCTCCACTTCTATCTATCATTTCCAGTTCTCTCTCTCTAACATAAAAAAATAAACTTTTTTATTTTACTATTGAAGTCAACACATGGCTAGTTGACTAGTCAGTAAATAAAATTTAAACAAATTAAATGGCAAATAAACCTGTTCTCTATATTTTCCCTGCTCTCTTAAAAAAGGCATTGTATTTCATTCAATTAATTATATATAATAAGCAGTAAAATAGTTTAAGCAGTTCAAAATAATCAAACCATAAATTCAAATTCAGAAATTTAGAACGACAATTTTCCAGTCTTCCTCTCTACTTTCAATAAGAAATTTAAATAATAAGCAGTAAATTAGAATAAAGAAATTTAAAAAGAATGTTTGTCTTTATATGTGTGCAGGAGGAAAAGCCAGCAGGCGGAACGAGAGTACGAGAAAATCAAAAATCAGCTTGCGAATTTAGAGGAGAGCGTCCGTGATCGCTGTAAAAAAGAGTTCACAGGTGAGTCATTCCTGCTTCACGAAATAGTGTATCATCTTGTACAAAAACTGAATGAGAATTTCTGTCATGATGGGATGAAAAACTATTCATTTTATTAGTTTGTTACTGCTAACTTCAGCAGATATTTGCTTTCTTGATAATCTGTTAGAAGAACGAGGATGAAGGGTGTCTGCACCTTTTGTTTCTGCTCTTGTAGCTCCTGTCGCCAAGACAAATTCCTTATGTGTAAAGCTTTTTCTGATTCTGAGTTTTGTTATTCTGAAAGCTTCGGCTTATATATTACACTTCACTCTCTGTTTCTTAGATCTTATGATCGAGATGGAGGACCACACGAGTGATCTGAATGAAGCTCGAATCCCATTCCTGGACTACAAGAACTACACCAACCGCGTTTTCTTCCTGCCCTCCAAGGATGGTGCCAACGATGTCATGATCACTGGCAAGCTGGACATCCCAGAAGCCCGTCGAGCCACTGTAGACCAGGCGCTCAACCAATTCTCCAATCTCCTGAACAGCAAAACCTTCCTCATCAATGTGAGACCCTTAATGGCATTTTCCAGTCTCCACCTGGATGAGTTCGCTCTGTTGCCATGTCGGCATACTACTGGATTTGATGTACTGTATAAACTGACTTATGTGCTCATGTCTTTGTGATTTAGTTCATTCGTACCCTGGAGGGCAGCCAAGAGTTCAATGCCAGGAATAAGGTTTACTTTGCTTCCTTGTTGACGGTGGCGCTCCATGGAAAGCTGGAGTACTACACAGACATCATGAGGACCCTCCTGCTGGAGCTGATGGAGGAATACATCCACAGCAAGAACCCTAAACTCATGCTCCGCAGGTCAGAACAAATTCACATAACTCAATATTTTTGTTGCTTATACTTAGCTTTAAAGGGGACATGGTAAACCCATTTTCCACAAATTGGTCTGATTCTTTAGGTTCTTCACAAAATGTCTGCAAAATACTTCCTCAAGGGTTGTGTAAAACAACAACCTTTTTATCTTTTTTAAAAAACAGCTCTCTTCACGGTGACCTATTTCGGTGCATGTCTCTTTAAATGATAATGAGCTACTGCTCACTCCACCCATCTCTTCTGTTTTTTTGTGTACTTAATGGCACATTACCATCACCAGTGCCTCTCATATCAGGAGAAAGTGAATGTTCACTTTTACATTCAGCAAAAAAACACCTACACACTGCTAAGATACACTTATATGCAAACACCACATAAAAGTGAATTTTTCTTCCAGTGTCCCCTTTAATTTTTCTATGCAGTCATACTTAGAAATCTCAGCTGTTGATAGAAAAATGAATAATTCCTGGATTTTTAACCAAAATATTATAGACTTGACCCTTTTTGCTTAATTCTAATAAACGACCACATTACAACCACACTAAACACCCTTGAAACAGCATGGCTATTGCTAAAACCATTCAGAAAACTTTAGAAGATAATTCCTGATTCGAATTAATTTTGATTCATAAGCTCTTAATTCATTTTTTTTCCTGTTTTAATTTGATTCGATTAAGATTTATTTTGATGTATTTTAGCTATAATGTCCATTTAGCTTACGTATACTTGCATAGAGAGAAATGTTATTTGCTGCTCATGCTGTAAATTATACAGGACAGTGTTTCAACTGGCAACATCTCTCATTAAACAAAACCGCTCATAAGAGTCAGTTGTTTGTGAATCAAACTACGCCATCAGGCTGCGTTGTATGTTTTTGCACGTGGTTCTCGATGAGTCCATAAAATGTTTTGTGGTTTAGTGCCGCCACTGAACCGTTTGGGATTTCAGGCATCGATGTCAGGATCATTCAAATTAAGATTTTAATTCATCAGGAAGCAAGAAAATAGTTAGTTAAACCCATTGTTTAAGGTATTGCCTGTGCTGACAAATGATATTATCGGCCTGTGTTTCCTGTTTAGGTCCGAGACTGTTGTAGAGAGGATGTTGTGTAACTGGATGTCCATATGTCTCTACCAGTTCCTGAAGGTGAGCAATTATGCTATGTATAGAATTGCAAAAATTGTTTTCTAGCTGTAAAGTCTGACTAATGTGTTTTTCAAAGGACTCAGCCGGGGAGCCGCTCTATAAGCTCTTTAAGGCCATTAAACACCAGGTGGAAAAAGGTCCAGTTGATGCCAAAATGAAGAAAGCCAAGTACACTCTAAACGACACCGGACTTCTGGGAGATGATGTTGAGTACTCTGATTTGGTGAGTACTAGACATAATTTAGCATTTGGACTTTTAAAGTGTGTGGCGTGTCTGTACAAAG
Source organism: Carassius auratus (assembly GCF_003368295.1). NCBI lineage: Eukaryota > Metazoa > Chordata > Actinopteri > Cypriniformes > Cyprinidae > Carassius > Carassius auratus. The sequence continues at coordinate 25,234,491 of NC_039246.1, read as the reverse complement.
ATGGTTTCCTTGCAATAAATGGACCCATTGAAGAGAAAGCTTGTTAATACAGAATCAGGAAAGCGGAGACATGTTCGTGTGTCCATCATTGCTCTCCTAACACCATTTCATTGGCTAGCACTGAGTCTGTAATCTCATTCACAAGCGTAACACTGTTCCTCAGGGACTGAACAGCCATTATCCGCTGGAGGAAACCACTCTGCAGGAAACAATTCATTGCTCTCAGATGACAAATAAACACAATCCTATTTTGTTAGCAGATTTCCCATGCAACCAAGATTTACGCCCAAGTAATTGACTTGGAATTAGTGATTCTCAGTCTAATTGTTTATTTGGTGTGCTGGTCTTTGTGCAGTTGATGGTATCAGTAGACTAAAGCCTGTTTGAACTCTCTAGACCTTACAGGTGTTGGTTCATGGCGAGGGTCCCGATGTGACCCCTGTCAAAGTCCTGAACTGTGACACCATCTCCCAAGTGAAGGAGAAAATCATCGAGCAGGTATACAGGAATCTGCCGTACTCCCAGAGACCCACGGTGGACAGCGTCGCACTCGGTAAGACATGGAACAAATTTTCCGACTTTTGATTCATTACGGCAGGAACATTTCCAAAAGCTTCCAACTTTATGAAAGTAACACGCATAAATAGCTCTCTTTATTAACAATGCACTGCATTTAAAAGTACTGGAGGAAGCCTCGCTTCTGAACAGATAGCGGTTTGATTAATGGTGGGATCCTTGTGCATGTCGGTCTGCACTCCTGCAGTTCTTAATGAGTTGTTCTTCTAAATGCGCTGAATTGTTAAAGCCGATGTCTAGCATCATCCATCAGACAGATGAATCTGGTTAAAAGAAGGAGTGTAGTGCGTGAAACCAGCCAGGGATTTTCTTCTTCTCTGGTTTTCAAGTGCAATACGTGCCAAGTTTGTAAGACATACATCCTTTCCTTTCCACAGAGTGGCGTCCTGGGTCTACAGGGCAGATCCTGTCCGATCTGGATTTGACATCGCAGAAAGAGGGAAAGTGGAAACGAATGAACACACTGGCCCATTACAATGTGAGTGACTGCATAATCACACATAAATACACACATAAACACTCGCAGTGTGTTGAAAAGTTGTTTCTCACTGATTAATATTGTCTTAAAGATGCATATTTTACTGTGCTATTACTGTCAGTTACTTAAAATGATTTGATTTGGATTTAAAACTTATAGTTAATGCATTTATTTTATTTCATCACAGGGATTTATTTCTTTGTTTGTTAGTTTATAGTGGCTGGTACTCTACACAATTTTTATAGTTTTATTCATTTGTACTCTGTCCTTAACTTGAAGAGTAGACTTTGATTTCAGAGTCAGATCTTTTTTTATGAAGAAGAAATATTTATGAAGAAGAACAATGCAATATTGAGTATAACTTATACCATTTTTAGTTACCGGTATATGCAAAGGGTTTCCATCTGGTCTTTAATGTTACTGACAAGCCTGTCAGTTTTTATTAATATTTCAATTTATTTGTGCCCACAATATTTAAAACATTTTATTCCATTGCATATTGTTATTTATTATTATTATTATTATTATTATTATTATTATTATTATTATTATTATTATTATTATTATTATTATTATTTTTATTGGCTCTGCTTGTATCTAGATCATTTTGTGTAATAAATAAAAATACAAATCTTCTGTTTTATTTTTTATTTGTGTCTGTAAGGTGAGAGATGGTGCCATCCTGGTCTTGTCCCGAGTTCTGCACACCCAGCAGTCTTTCGACCAGAACCAAGACAACCATGAAGAAAGTTAGTGACTTACAGTTTTAAACTACTCGTCCAATTGTATTTTAATGACAGCGGTGCATTGCTTCTTATTGATCCCCCTTAATAGTCTAAACATATTGACAATCCCTGATGGAAAAACACAGAAAGACTGAAATCTGCTGGCGCACTAAATGAACAGTGGACTAGAACTGAACCCAAACTAATGGGCCGCTCAAGTACATCTTAAATAACTGTTCTCCAAACAGAAGAGCAATCAGTCCTTCAAATGTGCTTGTTTTGTGATAAACAGGAAATGCTTTGCTGGAGGATGATAAAGTATTTCACCTGGTGAGACCGGCAGACGAGCTGGATGATGTGAAATCAAAGAGAGGAAGTATGAAAGACAAGGCCTCGACGAAAGCCATCACTGAGATTTACCTGACCAGACTCCTCTCTATGAAGGTGGCTTAGACTGAACTTTTGATTGTACATTTAGATGTTTTCTTCATTCACATCTGGATGTGATAGGAACATGAATTAGCCAGTGATGTACTGTGATGCACTTGTGTTACAGGGCACGCTGCAGCAGTTTGTGGATGATTTCTTCCGCAGTGTGTTGTGTTCTGGGACTGTGGTTCCTCCTGCAGTCAAGTATTTCTTTGACTTCCTGGACGAGCAAGCACAGAAACATGACAATGTTGATGATGAGACCATCCACATATGGAAGACCAACAGGTATGTAACACTTTACAGTTCTGAAAAACATGAGTTTAAAGGTTTAAAAAGTTTTATGAAGAACGCGTCAGCGGTTTGATTTTTTTAATTATTATTATACAATTAAATTCTGAAGTATGAAACGTCATTGGACTCATATTATATTGTATTATATTATATTGTATTGTATAGTATTGTATGTATCGTATCATATCGTATCATCGTATTGTATTATATTGTATCGTATCGTATTGTATCGTATTATATTATATTATAATAATTAATAATTAGCAAATAATTATATTTAATTAAAAAATGTATATTGTATATTATTATATACAATAAATATTATAATTATAAGTTGATGCATGTAAATATATTAATAATAATAGTAATAACTATTTGTACATTTATGCTGGTTTGACCCATGGGCTATTGTGATTTTAAAAAGTTAGCTTTCATATTGAACTAATTGAATTAAAACACAGTTTCTAACTTTTGGGACCGATTCTAATAGGCCTACAGTAAGTATCTATTTATAATTAGGTACAGTACAGTATACTGTATCTAACCACAACTTCACAGTTCTCACAACAACACTAATAATAAACCGCCCTGTGCGGCAGAGATTTTAAAACTCTGAAGGGAAATGCTTCAAACTCTTTTTAATTTAGCAGATGAAATTCTGCAGGCTTTGTTTAGCCCTGATCAGATATTCACAGTGTGTCTTGTTGAATGAGCAGAGAGATTGACAGGTGAAGTCTGCATCAGTGCGCTTTAAGTGCACACTCCTCTTTCACATCGGCCCATTAAATTATTAAATTACCCCTCTCGTTATTGTTTTGCACAAGGACCATGACTGTGGGGTAAGTCATGAAAACTGGTTTGGTTTGTTTTCGAGGAGTTTGTTGTGAGTCAAGGCCAGCGGGACTCTGGTATTGACTCTGTACGGGTCACTCACAGCTCTTTTCACATAAGGGCCGCCCGGGACATTGTTATATTAAAATCTCACTCCAAACTCTGAGAGACATTTTTCTGAAAAATGATTTTCTTTGATTGAAAGGCATTAGATCAAGCGTTTTTAAACAGCTCTGGAGGAATGAAGATAAAGCTATTACGTTCCTTAAAACTAAATAAAATGTTCTATTCTGTAGAGGGTTTATTGTGGTCGCCTTTGTTAAACTCAATTGATTGGTACTTTGTGCTTAATTCAACAGATAGACTTTGGGTAAAAACTATTTTGCCTTGGGTTTTCATTTCGCCTTTAGTGTTTAGAGTTTTTAGTTTGATATTTCACTTTCTTTTTTTTGCCCTGAGTATCTTAATATCTTGTAATTTGAGGAAATTAATGTCAGACTGTCCTGCAAACTATTTAGATTTATGTAATTATATATTTTATATATTTTTGCAGTCCTTCACATATATATATATATATATATATATATATATATATATATATATATATATATATATATATATATATATATATATAATTTTATTTTATTTTATTTTATTTATTTATTCTTGGAATTTCCCCTTTAAAGGTTAAAACTAACAATTCATTTTTTTTTCTTCTTTTTTTTTTTTCTTTTTTTCTTTTTTTAAGAATGCATCTGCAAAAGATAAACAAGTATGTGGATCTTTGTATTTGTTTCTTCAGTCTTCCTCTCCGGTTCTGGGTAAACATGTTGAAAAACCCTCACTTCATCTTTGACGTTCATGTGACTGAAGTGGTGGACGCCTCTCTTTCCGTCATCGCTCAGACCTTCATGGACGCCTGCACCAAGACTGAGCACAAACTTACCCGGGTGAGCTGAAAGGCTTGAAGATGTAATTAAGCAATCCTAGTATCATTTCATCTTGACTTTCTGTCTCACGTTCCCTCTCTTGGTCTCACCTTCACAGGACTCCCCCAGCAACAAACTGCTTTATGCAAAGGAAATCTCCACTTACAAGAAGATGGTTGATGAGTAGGGTTCTGTTCTGTTCTTCAGGTGATAGATGTGTAATCACAGTTCACATCACATGTTCTCTGTGCTCTTCAGTTATTACAGAGGCATCCGTCAGATGGTTCCAGTCAGTGACCAAGACATGAACACACACCTTGCAGAAGTTTCACGTGTAAGTTTAAGTGTATTATTTATTGTATTTTTCATGTAATTTGTATTTTATTTGGTGTTTAGATTTATCATTATCTTATTTTATTGTTTTCCAATTTTTGTTGCTTTGTTTTGTTGTTAATTTTTATTATTTTAAGTATTTTGTATTTGTTTTATTATTAGAGTCATTTTTATATTTTTGCATGTTTATTTTATTGTCATTTTATTTGTTTTATTTTTGTCATTTCTAATTAATTTCATTTGTAAGTTTTTTTTTTTTTTTTTTTTGATTGTCATTTTTTTATGTAATTTGCATTTTATTTTGTTTTTTATTATTTCATTTTTTTTTTTTTTATTGTATTTTATTTTGTTTCATCCACGCTTTTGTACACATCAAGTTTAACTCTTTATCTTTCTCCAGTCTCATACAGATAAGTTGAATACCCAGGTTGCACTGCACCAGCTTTACCAGTATGCCAGCAAGTACTACGATGGGGTAGGTGTTGTGTGTTAAACGACAGCCATTTCCATACTCTGGTGCACTTTTTTTTTTCTTGAGATCAGCAAGTAAACGATGCAAATTGTGTCTCTTGCCATGCCATTCTTAGATCATCTCATCGTTGGAGGACGACCCTGCCGCCCAGAGCAAACAGCTGACCCTGAGACTGCAGCAGATCGCCGCCGCATTGGAGAATAAAGTGACCGATCTTTAGTGTCGCGGAGCCCAGACTCAAGAAAAGAGACGGAAGTGCCGCTAAATCTAAGACAGAGCTCAATTTATTGGGCTCAAAAATACAAACAGCCCTTCTGGAGGACTCTAGTTGATGGAGCCTCCACTCCGTCGAGTGAAAGATAAAGCGCGGGGGGAACTCAGACTAATTGGGGCCCCTTCCTCTCCACATGGCTTTCAGCTTCGCTTTTGATTCAGAGGGACAAACCGAATATACTCTGACCTGAGGGGAACATCACAACCGTCGAGGAGAGTGAAAACTCACTATGGTACTTCTCAGATCAGCACCTGCACAATGAAAACCCAGCATTTTATTTTCGTGTTCTGCTATGCCAATAATCAGATGTTCAGTATATTCTTCCCGTGTAGATGAATTCAAATAGTGTTATATGTAAATATATTTTTACACTCGAGGCTTTAGACAAAACAGATCGCTTACTGTCTCCGTGGAAGCCCAATATTTTGTTTTCCTGTGTATTTTAAGTGCCACTCTCTTTTTGTGCAGTGATGATGTCACATCCTGTGGGTTCTTTGACGCCATTGGCTCACGGTTCAGTTTGTGGTACCACTATGGGTTTGTGTTGGTGTTTGTGATGCTGACGTCCGAGCCAGTGCTTATTTTGTCCCTCCCAAGTATTTTTAGCATATTGTATCGGTGATTGCGTACAGAAATGTCATCAAGTCCAATTCTAATTTAACCAAAGTGCAAAAGAGCAGACCATAATTGTCAAGCGACTGTCCACGTCTCAGAAACACGGCTAAAGCACACTTGATCCATGACACACAGACACCACGGAAGCTTTGATCCAGCGGTTGCGTTTTTATGTTTTGTACCATGTTTGCTTTTATATATGTGCACTTCGACACATTGCTTGGCTTATTTTATGACAGTTATGATTTTGTATTTTAAATCAACAATATTTGATTTGCATCGCTGGTTGCTTTTCTTAAGAAATATTTAATACGTACATATGGTAGAGAATTTCCTTTAATGTGAGAATGAAATACTGACGATCGTGACTTTGCTTCAACTGCAGAACTGTGGACTGAGAGCGACTCGTATGCCAATTAAATCATGAAATCATAGAGTTTTCATTTAGTTTATTGGTACTAAAATACTTTTTTTTTAATGTCATTTTTTATTTAGAGCTTACCAAAGTTTAAATAAATTGTTTGCAGCTGTTTGCAACCATCTTACGCTTCTGTTGTTTTATGTGTATCAAATTATCTAGTTTAAAGTGTAATCTAATGAATAAAAAAGATATAATGGTAAGGCAGCTGATGGTAAGACTGATGGTGTAACAGAAATTTTTGTTAATGGTACGCTTTTCCTACCTGTATGTTCTGACTCAAATGTGCCAACAGTATATCGTTTCTTCACAAACTTTACTAGTGTGACTCGTGTTGCCTTTGGTAGGCGGTGACAGTCACACTGCAGCCAATCAGAGGCTGGCACCGCCCATTCTGAGCATGATGGACACATCAGGAAATGCCTCTGAACTGTAAATATAGCCCAACTGCCAAGATTTCATGTCCTTCTCTCCCTTTTCTCGCTCTTCCTGCCAGTTCTTCTGTGTTGTCTAGCTATGACGGTGTAAATGGCTTATTGTAAAGCTTCTTGTTTGCCTTTCTTTACCAGGTAGTGCCTTACAAATATGAGTAATAATGATCAATTGTGTGGTGATTGTGTCTGCATTAAAACTGCAATAGGGACTTTAGTTATGTTTCTGTGTTTTTGTGAGAGCCCTTTGCTGCTGTTTTAAATGTTGGCTTGTTAAATTATGTTAAACGCTAATCATTTCTAAAATAGCCCTGGTCTGAAAACTGAAACCTCTCCAGGGCCAAACCGAGAGATGTTTGTCCCATATTGAGCCTCATAAGATGGCTTCAGAGATAAGGTAAGACGTTTTCTTAATCTGCTTTAATCAGTTGTTATGTTGGTGGTAAAACACATTCATACTGGTTAGTATTGTATTGTCCATTTGATTCCCCTTAATATTTAAGTAGCCTAGCAGTCAGAGTTTGTTCAGTGGCCAACTAAATGTTTGTTTTCAAGCAACAAAAAACAACTGATGGGCCAAATGTTGAGATTTTGGAAATCAATTCCAAAAAGTGTATTTGAAAGCATTTATTTATTTATTTTTTTGGTCTAGAGACCAATACTAAAGGAAGAAGTTATCGCTGTGATGTATGTAGATTAGGATGCCATCACATGAACTTACTGCAGGAGTTGGGAGTGACTGTAAATGGTTTGTACTGTATAATGTCCAAGCCATTACTGTCGATGGTAATGTGCTGGATGTGCCTTCCAGGAAATGAATGCACCAGTTTAAAATAAATTACAGCATGAATATGTATACAAGTAACTTCACAGTGGTGTTACCGTTAACTAAAACTGTAACTAAAAACGTTTTTGTTAATTGAAAAAAGTCTTAAATTTATATATAAGACAAAAAAATATATATTATGTTGCTTTGGCAACTAAATGAAATTTTAGTGACTAAAATAACTGAAATCAAACAAATTTTAAACAATTTAGTATATAATTTAATGTTAAATTTAAAATGAAAATGTAAAAATTAACACACAAAAAGACTACTATAGAATGAGTAAAATAACACAGTTTTACAGGAACTTAAATGTAGTTGGACTTGGTGTTGTACCATATGTGCAGATATTGAGTAAAAAAACACTCTTGCTTGTGTATTTTATTTCCCCTTTGCCAATAAAATGCCAAATGAAGCCCCCCCCCCCCCCTTTTTTTTTTTACATGTTTGCAAAGAACATCGACTGAAATCAGAGTATGTGAATGGAGCTATAAATGAGAACGTTTAATTGTTTATTTATTTGTGCACTTGATCTGATGATTGAAGACAGCAATGTTAAAGACATCGACATTAGTTGTTGTTTTCTCCTGAAGGGTCCTTCCTGAAGGCCTGAGAGCGTCCAGGGTAAACTGGGACACGGATCACTTCCCGTCCCTGGCGTGAGTCAAACATGTACATATGAGTTAACTCCAACATACAGACGATGCTGTGACGCCATTTACTGAAGGACAACAAGCTAAAGGACATTAAATTAGATGTTATGTGCTGGAGTTGTTTGTTCGCTTCACTCTCCAGCTATTTTTAAGTGCTTTCCTCTTGAGGTTCTGCCTCTTGAACCTCTTTTTTTCCCCATTATGAGAGATATATTTTGAATGTTGCTGTTTTGTTCCAGGAATAGAAGGCCAGTATCACAAGTTTGTCTAAATGAGCTGTAAACACTCGTGAACAATGAAGATATGCTGCTCTCTGCTGCCCCAATCATTCATTACACCCATTCAAGACTGAAAAGGAGGAGAAAATAAATGAATTGTGTTCCTGCGATATCATCAGCTGCTCCTGTAATGGGAAAGTACAAAATAAAAAGAGCAATTTTATTTATTTTTTTAAGTCTGTTACTAAGAATAATGCTGACTAGTCCAAGGTCTAACTGGAGTAGTAGATTCACTAAAGCATTAAGCGTTCTCAGGGAGTTTAATCTACATGTAAGTGGAGGTACATGTTCAAGGGAAGTAAAGCTTGTGAAAAGGCCAGGTGTATGACTCATTTCCGGCTGAATACACACACAGAGAGAGAACAAGAAAACAGGCTAGCAGTTAAAATTGATCCACCTTAAAAGGATGCAGACAGCTACAGATCTAATAATTTGCATACCTAATAAATAATATATGTGCTTCCAAAGCTTCACTTTTCTGCTTTTAAAACCTCCAGTGTATTTACCCCATAGACTTCCATTATAAAAGCATTACTATATGTGCACAAGTCTCAGGATGGATTTAAACATTAGGTGCTGTCCACATTAAGTCAGATAAATATGGTAGCTAGTTTCTGCCACCATGGGATAAAACAATAAACAAATGTAAAAAAAATAATTATGAAATGTGCAATTCTGAGGAAAAAAGCTATAATTGCAATTGCAAGAACTCTCTCTATCTGTAAAGAATTCTCAATAAATCGCTTTCTCTGAATACTTAGTTTACATCTCTCAATCTTTTTTTTTTTTATTTTTATTTTTTTTTTTAGATTTAGACATTAAGATTTATACCTCTCACTAATCTGAGTTTTTTTTTTTTTTTTTTTTACCATAAAATCAGATTTTGTCTCACAATATTTTTAATTGAATTTTTTTGTTTGTTTTTGTCTTTTGTTTTTAACCAGCCAAAGAATTAAAAAAAATCTCTCACTTTTGACAATCTTGCATAGATAACAGATAATGTACTCTGTGGCAGAACTTTCAGCCATTTATCAGCAAAATGTCCTGTTTTTTCTTTGTTCAGTGTTGTACATGACTCAGAGACCCGTTTCAGCCCAGAGCAGCATGTATAATTAGTCAATGTCCTCACCTGGCTGCTAAAACAACTGGGCACAGACTGAGAACATGGATACTGAGACATTTACTGTGTTGTGGCGTATGCTGCTCCTCTAAACTACAATCCATCCATATCTGTCATTCTACCATTTGTTCCATCCTGCAATTATTGTGTTGCTCATCAATGGTACTCAACCTTTGTAACTTAAAAGACAGTATTTCTATATTAATGTTTTTTAACTTTAGCTTATGTTGACAGCTAACATCAAAGCTATTTTCTTGATGGTGCAGATGTTTTTTGGATGCAGAATTTGCAATCATGGATATATATATCAATGCACATTTACACTTGTTTTTGTGTTGTTATTATCATACTATGTTAATATTTATGATTAGAGGTAGTAATAATGTGAGACTTGCACAGCATACAAAAACATGATTTACATTTGGTTTTATAATTTTAGTTTTATAATAATAATAATAATAATAATAATAAAATGCCAAATGTAAAATGTATTGTGCTGCAAAATTAATATTGTTGTTATATTTATTAAATATGAATATACTTTATATGTTAATATATTTATTATTAATTATATGCAAAAAATTTAAAATAGCTGAAAATGTCTTAAGATTATTCAAATAATCACTTCACAATCACTCAAATTAAGTTTGTTGTTATTATTATTACATATTATTATACTTTCATATATATATATATATATATATATATATATATATATATATATATATATATATATATATATATATATATATATATATATATATATATATATATATATTATTTCAAATGTCAAAATGTTAATTTGGTTGTAAAATGTCCTAAAAATAAATGTACTTTTATTATTGTTATTGTTGTTATTATGTTAGCATAGGTCTACATGTTCTTATATTAATAAGCATTCCCCCCCCCCCCCCCCCCCCCTTTGGCACCTGTTTAAGAACTGATTTAAAGAGAATATGAAATTGCACACATTGCATTGTTATTGTTGTAATTAGCTTTGCCTTTCTAACAGTGTTATCAGCCCTTTTCCCAACACACACACACACACACACAGTGAGTGTGATTTCACCAAGTACAACATGTTCCTGCATCAACATCCTTGTTGATCTTGGAACAACATTGCAATCAACTAATCATAATTGATATAACTTTTCAGGAAATATCTGTTTTAGGCTTACAATCAGGGTTAGGTGCTTCTACAGTCTTGTTAATCAGCTATCATTCTCACTGATTTTAGGAATAAATTATGGGTAGGGTTAGGGTTATATTTTAATGGTACTTTAATTTTAATGGACTTAATAAGTCTATATTTTTGAATGATAATGTTGATCCAGGATCATCAAAAGATGTTGATCCAGGAACATGTCTTACTTGGCAAAATCATGGCGACCCACACACACACACACACACACACACACACACAAGCACAATCTCTGTTACCTGGGCAACCTTTCCAGGGTGGAGGAAATTTCTTACCACCTACATTTCCCTCCTCCTCTCTCTCTCTCTCTCTCTGTTTCTGAGAGACTCAAGGGAAGAGCAGGAAGTATAGCAGCTCAGAAACCTTCAGACTCAGCCATCAGAGCGCACTTCCCTCATCCTCACTCTCTCCTCATTCCTCCATTCATCCTTCTCCCTTCTAATTCCAGTATTCTTTCCCTTTTCTTCCCTTCTCATTGCCCTCAGCACTGTCTGTCTCTCCTCTTTCCATCTCTTTGATTGACTTTGACAAAGTTTGAAGCATGGGCTGTGGGAATTCCACCTCTGCCAGCACAGCTGCAGGTACGTGTGCTGCTTTTCTGCCTTCACGTCTCTCTCTCTCTGTGTGTTTGTGAGTCTGTTTGTGGGTGTGTGGTCTCTGTAAACAAGCCCACGTCTGCTCATGTGAGTTTAGCCATCAGTCATCTTTCTCTCCTTCTCTAACCATTGGCTGCTGGCCAGCCGCTCTCATGTTGTGAATGGAAGATCTGAGTGTCTGTCAGGACTCAATCATTCACACATCGAGACTCACTCAATCTGGTCCTTGGAGATTTAACTGGATCAAATATATCCAAACAGTTTTTTAACAGTTAGAAATAGAGGTGTTTTGTGCTTGGAGGTCCATTGAGGCTAAATGATATTCATGAATGGTGTTTGTTTACTCCGCTGTGAGTGAGGGGATTGCATGATCCGTGAACCGTGTACGAGACTGACGTCTCTCTCTTGGTCGGACGTGTGTGTGTGTGTGTGTGTGAACGTTCTGTCCTCAGTCATTCTTCAAAAATCAGCAGATTTAGACGGCAATCTAAATAGCGCTTCAGTATGAGTCATCTCACATAAGTACGCACACACAAACAAACAGGAGCCGTGGCAGGAATGGGCATGAATCGATATGAAGCGCTTTGTGAGGGTCTCCGTGGAGTCATCAAACACACAGTCATTTTCAATAACATTCTGAGTATTACAGGGTGATGAAGAGATGTTATTTGCATGGTATATCAAACTTGTGTCTGCAGGAATTCATGAATTTTTAGTCATACCAGTACAGACGTTGTTTCCAGTTGTTTCCATTTATTTCAAGTTATAATATGTATCCGTACAAAATGTAATCTAATGATTGATTGTAATGTAATGATGTATGTAAAGACTATGGTCTAATATTTCTGCAGAGAGAGCCGGCTATACGTGTTTTTGCATTCATAAACAATATTCTATTAATAGACACCCAACCACTTGTCAGTTAACTTATGGAACTGTACTTGCACACACACACTAACACTCACACACAAGTGTTCGTTTGATTGACCAGACTTTGGACAGAGGTCTTGCCATACCAACGAACGAAACTCTGCCTGACAACACTTTTATTATAGCTTTATTACATTGTAAGAACATTAATGACATATATTCCACTTATTTTTAATCAATCCGTTTTCTTTCAAACAAAAATGTGGGATTGTGTTTTTATATAGGTTAAGCAGATGAATCCGATTCCAGAGAGAAATATGTTTTTTACAATTACTCAGTGTTTATACTGTATATTTTATGATCAAGGAACATGCGGCATGACTAATTTGTGTCTTTGTTGATTTCTACAGGTCCATCTGAGTCAGCCAAAGATGTGTGAGTATTGCCAGAACAGCAAAAATATCATGTGCAACCCACAGTTTTCATCAAAACGCCACTGAAGTCATTTTAATTTAAATAAAAACATAAACAATAGTCATGTATATATGTAGTTAGTAGTTAGTGATGTTATCTACATAGGTAATGTATTCTGACTACTTTTTATATTACTTTTACATTGCTTTTATATATATATATATATATATATATATATATATATATATATATATATATATATATATACATATATATATATATATATATATATATATATATATATATATATATATATATTGTTTTTTTATTTTATTTATTGTTTTAAACCTACCGTTGCCTTTTTGCCCAAATTCAGAAGCCTAAATGAAGTTAAATGCTACAACACAGTGTGATTTTTGGAAACTAAACATTATTATTTTTCTTTAAAGAGAAAATTATTAGGGAGAATAATAAATTCTAAATAATAATATTCAAAATAAATTATGAATAATTTACTGCCATTTTATGAATAATGTGCAATCAATCATG